>NC_045548.1:7696354-7779595 GCF_009769535.1 Thamnophis elegans
GACAAGAAAGAAAGAATATGCCTTTACATCCTTTTTCCAGCCATGTTCATTTATTGGTCTATCTATTCTCTATCCAGATATCCATATAATTCTAGCTGTTCATTCCTAGAAATGGGGAGTCGAAATTTATTTCCCCTGTTTATGTCACTTGTAAATCCTTCTCCAGTGAGAAGTGATATCAGATTTAATAGAAGCCATCAATTCAGGCTTTTCAGTCTCTTTAAGAATCACAAAGACAGCTTTAAAGCTGACAGAATATTAATCTGTTCACCGTAAACCTACTGGTAAAGACAATTCATGTACATTGTGCCTCTGAATTAAATCCTGGATACTAATCCTATTACATTATTGAAAATGGGCAAAGTTTTGTGAAACTCACAAACTCTATCCCCCGATTTCTTCTTCTTATACCAAAGCACAACTCTGTAACTCTTTAAAAGTAAGTAGGTATTGGAGAGCCAATTTAGTGTAATGGATAGAGCAGTGTTTCTCAACCTTGGCAACTTGAAGATGTCCGGACTTTAACTCCCAGAATTCCCCAGCCAGCATTCGCTGGCTGGGGAATTCTGGGAGTTGAAGTCCAGACATCTTCAAGTTGCTAAGGTTGAGAAACACTGGGATAGAGGCACTAGGCTAGAAACCAGGGGAGCATGAGTTCTAATCCTGCCTTGTGATCTTGAGCCAGCCACTTTCTCCCGGCCCTAGGAAGCAGGACATGGCAAACCACTCCTGAAATCTTGCCAACAAACTGTATGGAATTGTTCAGGCAATTGCCAGTAATCTTACTGCACCTGTGTATAGCAATAGCAATAGCACTTGGACTTAAATACCGCTTTACGCTGCTTTTCAGCCCTCTCTAAGCTGTTTACAGAATCAACATATTGTCCCAACAATTGAGGTCCTTGTTTTACCCACCTCGGAAGGATGGAAGGATGGTTTGCTAATTGCACAGTGGCTAATTCCACGGTGGCAGATAGGACAGCGCTCCAGAGGGTTAATATCATTGCCCAGAGGATCATTGGTTGCCCTCACACCCTCCATGGAAGAGCTTTATTGCTCCCCGTTCAGAGGTGGTATTCAGCAGGTTCTGACCAGTTCTGGAGAACCGGTAGCGGAAATTTTGAGTCGTTTGCAGAACAAGGTAAATATTACCTCTGACTGGCCCCGCCCCCCATCTATTCTCTGCCTCCTGAGTCCCAGATGATTGGGAGGAAATGGGGATTTTGCAGTAATCTTAGCAATAGCAGTTAGCAATAGCAGTTAGACTTATATACCGCTTCATAGGGCTTTCAGCCCTCTCTAAGCGGTTTACAGAGTCAGCATATCACCCCCACAGTCTGGGTCCTCATTTTACCCACCTCGGAAGGATGGAAGGCTGAGTCAACCTTGAGCCGGTGTGATTAGAACCGCTGAACTGCAGATAACAGTCAGCTGAAGTGGCCTGCAGTACTGCACCCTAACCACTGCGCCACCTCGGCTCACCTCAATCTTCCCTTGCCGCGCCCACCAAGCCATGCCTCGCCCACCAAGCCACGCCCACAGAACCAATAGTAAAAAATTTGAATCCCACCACTGCTCCGGCTGCCTTAAAAAAGTTCAAAACATTATTAAAGATCCATCTCATCCTTGGCACCCTTTTTTTGAACTATTGCCATCTGGCAGATGGCACAGGACAATAAAAATAAGAACAAATAGTCTGAAAAACAGCTTCTATAGTTCAGTAACTATATTGAATTCTACTGTATAGTGTAATATTAATGCAGTATCAACGGTTTTCAATTCAATTGTACAGAATGCAAAGGATGTGTATTTTTGTTTTATTTTTATATAGCAATAGAAATAGCAATAGCAGTTAGACTTATATACCGCTTCATAAGGCTTTCAGCCCTCTCTAAGCGGTTTACAGAGTCAGCATAGCGCCCCCAACAACAATCCGGGTCCTCATTTTACCCACCTCGGAAGGATGGAAGGCTGAGTCAACCCTGAGCCAGTGAGATTTGAACAGCCGAACTGCAGAACTGCAGTCAGCTGAAGTAGCCTGCAGTGGTGCATTTAACCACTGCTCCACCTCGACTTATAGTTTTCATATGTATGGTGTACACCGAAGATGGCATTTAATTTTGTTGTGCGAGGTGCAATGACAGTAGAGTAAACTAACTAACTTATTGCAAAGGCACAAATATTTAAAAATAATAATTGGAAAAAAAACACAAAAGATTAATAGGATCGAACTCTCTTCCTCCCTTTCTGTAGATTGCGTGTCTCGGGTTACCCTAGGAAGAGGTGGCTTTCATAGGGCCATAAAAAGTAATCCACTGTTATTAAACAGGCACTAGTGACTCCAACTACTAAGGATTGAGAACTTTCCAAGCAGCTACTAGAACTGTCAGTTCCTCTCCATTAAGTTTGCATTTATAGCAGAAGGTAGTGAGAGAGCTCATCTGCACATCTCCCTAACTGTGCCTTAGAATACCTTGCTAATCATTCTTTAACCCTGACCTCGTAACACACAGCATTCATTTCATCCCTAACCCATTCCTGAGGCTCCTAATGCCCCCTGATCCAGTGGTTTAAAGGGGTGTTTTCCATTTCTTTCCAACGCAACTCTTGCCCCTGTGTGTTATTTCTATTATTTGTTTATTCATTTGAATGTGTTAGGCTCCCAACTCTAGACAGCATACAGAGCTCCGGCCCTCTGGAATGAACTCCCCGCAGGGATTCGGACCCTCACCTCTCTCCAGGCCTTCCGAAAAGCCGTCAAAACCTGGCTTTGCCGGCAGGCCTGGGGGTGATGAGTTCCCTCCCCTCTCGACATGTATGGTTGTGCGATTGTTGTCGACTTTTATTATTTGTATTTTGTCTTTTATGTTCCCCCTTTTTTTCCCCTTTGAATTGTTCTCCGCCCTGAGTCCTCCCGGAGAAGGGCGGCATACAAATAATAAAATACAATACAAAATACAAATACAAAAACATGAAAATCCATAAAAACAGGTAAAACAGAAAACTAAACCAACAGCACAGATTAATCTTGGAAACAATGCAAATCAGACAAAGGAGGGCAGGGCCCAAGGAGCCCAGGGCCAAAGCCAGGTGAGGAAAAAGACACTGGATTCATGGAAGTTGCTTGGAAAGAAGGTTTATTGATGATGGACATGACCACATTGTTTGTTTGTTTGTTTGTTTGTTTGTTTGTTTGTTTGTTGGATTTATATGCCGCCCTTCTCCCAAAGGACTCAGGTTTGAGGTCTTTAGATTTTATGCTCCAAATTACATCAACCTGCTAAGAATTAACTATAGGTAAATACTTCATGGATTCGAATAACTGATGTCTGAAACACTTATGCCACATTCAAGCATGAATATATGAACCAATTCTTTGTCAGTGGGTGCAATGTATCTTCTATATGTTCTAAGAGATTCTAATGAAAAGCTGTGGCAGGAGGGCATGATAAAACAAATCATGCAAATTAGGGAAGCCTTACACATTTTTTCCATTAATCATTGCTGTAAACATGTATGGAAATAGACATAAAGTCTACTAAAGAACTGGTGACACATATGAGTTTACAAAGCCATGATAAACTTTCCTTACTTACTGATAGAAAGCAGATAGAAATATCAAATCAAATATCAAATAGAACTCAACCCAGAAGCATTCTTATTGGGACTACTGGATCAAAAAATGGACAAACGATCTCAATACATAATCATACATATATTCACTGCAGCCAGGATTGCCTTCGCACAAAACTGCGGGGAAAAAATCAATACACCCTCAGATGAAACTACGATCAGGAAAATACTTGAATGCTCAGAAATGGATAAAATGACAATAGAACTAAAAGAAAGAGAAGAATCGGACTTCTATAAAGTATGGAATAAAATGTACAATTGGCTAGACAACAGTAGCCAAGAAAGAAAATAGAGACTACAAATATATGGAGATATAAATAATGAATACTATTATAAGTGTTAATATTGTGTTTGTTACATTATAGGACAAGGTTATAGTGAGAGGAAGGCAATGCAGAAGGGAGAATTATAAAAGCTAAAAAGGAAAGCCGATATAGAAAGCTGTAAAATTACTGTATATTGTTATGTATGTTCTATGTTTTGCTGTGTCTTTCCTATTGTTAGAGCCGAGGTGGCGCAGTGGTTAAATGCAGCACTGCAGGCTACTTCACTGACTGCAGTTCTGCAGTTCGGCTGTTCAAAACTCACCGGCTCAGGTTTGACTCAGCCTTCCATCCTTCCGAGGTGGGTAAAATGAGGACCCGGGTTGTTGTTGGGGGCGATAGGCTGACTCTGTAAACCTCTTAGAGTGGGCTGAAAGCCCTATGAAGCAGTATATAAGTCTAACTGCTATTGCTATTGTTTTTAAAGATCAAAACATTTAATAAAAATTATTTTTAAAAAAAGAAATATCAAATCAATCACATTGCCACACAAAAATGTTAATTTCCCAAAGGTAGCAATTCCCAGAATTCCTAGCAAACATGTAGTTTCAACATTTATAGAGGAAATCAGACTTGGGAAACTATTTTATTTCTAGATTGATGTAGGTTACCATTTTCCCGCCTTCTGTATTCTTACTTTTTCTGTAAGAAATAATTTTAATTTTGCAATATAATGATTAACATTTATCTTCCCATTAGATTATGTATTTTAAAGTGTGTGTGTGTGTCTGTGTGTGTGTGTGCGTGTGTGTGTATTCATACATCATATTGCTCAACTCATCATTAAAAAAGTATTTCATTTGTATTTTTCCATCTTTTAACCATTGGCAGAAGGGGTGTTGTTAGATCCCACAATGGCTTGTGAACCAAGCAGAATAAAGAATGTATAAATTATTCCATGACTAAATTAAATGCTGTTTTAACTAACAACTAATAGTGTTTACTGCTGTGCCACAGCAATTTTCATATTTTTACTGTATCTAATGACATTCTGATGATTCAGATTCTCTGTAGGGATACAAAATCATTATATTAAGGATGAGTGATTTTAGTATGCAATGACTGATCAGTACAATAATAGGTAGCCTCATGCTTCGGCTGGTAAATTAAATCATTTACACTACAATGCTTGTCAGTTAGCATAGGGGATTCTTGCACTGTAATTTAGCTGAGTGATAAAGCCTACTTAATATACAACAACACAGGAAAAATCTGAAGTAGGTAATCCTTTGACAAATATTTGATAAAGTATGCACAGCAAAAGTAATATAAGTACCGTGGTTCCTCAAAAATATGATCTATCCCAAATGTAAATCCCAGCTTGATTTTTACATGTATGCCCAACATAAGCCCTACCCCAAAATAAGTCCTAGTTAAGACCTGGCCTACTCCATGGTGCAGGTGTAAAAATTAAGCTAGGGTGGGTGTTGTGGCCCTGCAGGAGCCGTTGGAGCTGCCACCAAACTCCGACAGCGAGGGGCCCTATGAGTTGGCCCTGGAGGATGTGGAGGACCCTGGACAGGGTTCCGACTCCGAGCAGGGCGCAGAGAGACTGGTTGGTCCCCAGGTGGCGCCTGAGCCTTGGATCAGTGGGGAGGAGACAAGGGAAAGTGATCCAGAAACCAACAGGGAGTTGTTCCGGGATGCACGCCATCAAAGAGCTACTCGGCGTCAAGAACAACTAAGTAATTACAGGAGGTAATTATGCTCAGCTCAGTCATTAGGCTCCTCTCCAGACCATAAAAGAGACTGCTTGTGCCACGCCCTTCTTGCAGAAGTCAACGCTTGGACTAAAGAGAAACTAACTTGGCAGGCTGGATTGCTGCCAGAGTTTGTTTGCATTGCTGCCAAGGTTTGTCGGACTTTCTGCCAAAGTCCTTATCGGTTTGTTTACTTGGGTTTCAGCCACCAAGAGTCTGGACTTGCTATTAAAGGGCATTCTCATTAAGCGTGTCTCGGCTTTCGTTACTGGACGGAAGAGGGGGTCAGAACAGGTGGGGATGGGAGGTGGAGCTGCCCTACTACTATCTTCGGACAGTTGCAACCAAGCCTTACACATCCCAATTGCCAGCCCATTTCTTCTGCCTGCAAGGCTTTCCCGGAAGCCTCTGCAGCTGATAACTGAGCTGCAGATCAGGGCCGGATTTAGATGAAAAGAGGCCCTAGGCTATTCCACTTATGAGGCCCTTTCACCTCCCATTTTTAAGTTTGTAAATTACATGAGAGACAATAAAATACATCATTACTGTGATATATATCAATATATATCAATATATATAGCTGGCCTCCCGACGGAGGGCGGCTCTGCTCTGCGGCAAAGGCAGCTAGGCCAGCCGCCTCCCCTGCTGCGCTCAGCTGCCCGGCTCGGCCCCCTCGCCCTCACCTGCCTGGCCGCTGGTGGGTTCCGCGTTGACGGTGCGGCTACTGGGAGCGGCCGCACCTCTCGCCCGACCTCCGGTGCCGGGAACGTGGGCGGGCTCCCCAACTGCCGCGACGCTGGAACGATCTTAACCAATACATTTTTATGTTTGTTTATTAGTCATATGCGTAGAAATTCTCCTTATTTTCGGTTCAGTGTTTTAGTGTTCACTGTTTTTAGAACAGTGTAATTTTAATTTTGCTAACAATTTGAATGTAGGCCCCTCTTGATCTTGAGGCCCTAGGCTGAAGCCTAGTTAGCCTATAGGGAAATCCAGCCCTGCTGCAGATCAATCCTGAGCTCTTTTAAAGGCTGCAGAGGCCTTCAGGAAAGCCTTGCTGGCCTTGTGGGCTGCAGAAGAAGTTCTTGAAGGTCTCTGGCAGCAAAAACAAGGCCAGGGGTGTAACACGCAAGTTAGATGAGTCAGTGGATGATATTTCCCCCACCCCCACCCCCCAAAAAAAGACCTGGTGGCTTTTTTGATGGGGAAAAAAAATATAAGACCCAGTCTTATTTTCGGGGAAACACAGGTAGACCAATTTCCCAAAAACAAAAATATTGCAATTTTGTGTATTACAACAGTATGTATTAGATAGTAATATGCAGGAGTAATTTTGATATTGTGCAGTTAGTAGCTCAAATAGCTGGAAGCATCTGACCACCTATACCAGTGATTCCCAACCTTTTTTTTGGCCATGCCCCACCTAAGCCTCTTTAAAATCCTGATGCCCTCCCCCCTGTGACATATAATTCTTACTTTACTCAAAAGTAAAAAGTGAATTCTACTCACACAGAGGAAACCTAAAAGGCTATTAACTTGGTTTAAACAAGGTTCAAATTGCCCCCATTCAAAATCAAATTGCCCCCCTGCAGGGAGTGAGCCCAGGGGTGGGTTTCAAAAATTTTCGGAACCTCTTCTGTAGGTGTGGCCTGCTTTCCGGGTCCACTGGTGGAACCTCTTCTAACCGGTTCGGTCGATTTGACGAACCGGTTCTACCGAATAGGTGCGAACTTCCCGCTTAACAACCGACACGCCTGGAGTTACAGCAGCAATTAAGACAGCCAGGAGTGCAGTCACTAAAGCATTACAGTCCCATCACATCAAACTTTATGACACTTTGCACTTCCAATCATGGTCGTAAGTCAGCAAATATCTGTATTACTCCCCTTGGTTTTTGTAATTGTCACAGTCACACTTAAAATTAGAACTTGGAAGTAACTTTCGGTGGATGCTCTGGGTGTTAAATCCAACATTTTGAAAGTGCTTGCGTTGTCATGATAGCTAGAAATTCTTAAGTCATTGCTTTGTTTAAGAATCGTCTTATTCCCCTCTCCTGCTTCGCTCACCACCTATTTTCAGAAAGACCAGAGTTGCAGAAATCAAAACAGCTGTGTGTGGCAAAAGCAGATTCAAAGACACTGCGACGGAAAAAAATCTAGCAGCTTGGCAGCTCTTTACCTTGTGCCTCTGAGCATGATTATTTTTATTTTGTATATACAATTATATACACATATAGACATATATTTTCTTCAAGAAGCACTGAATGGCATTTGTGATTCTTACCATCCTGCACTTTAACTGCACAGGTTCATCCTGGCCGTTTCCAGTCTGAGGTGGCATTTGAACCCAGATCAGAGGTGGGTTCCTACCAGTTCGCACCTATTCGGTAGAACCGGTTCGTCAAATCTTCCGAACCGGTTAGAAGAGGTTCCACCAGTGGACCCGGAAAGCAGGCCACACCTACAGAAGAGGTTCCAAAATTTTTTGAAACCCACCACTGGTCCTTGGATATGATTATTCTACCCTATCATGCTCATAGTTATAAAACTCAGTGCCTCTGTGAAAGGTAAGGATGACTACTGCGTCTGTGGTGCAATCAGAACATTGCGTGTTTTGAAGTTGCTTTAACGTAAACCAAAGATGCCTTTTAAAAAACAACTTTACATCCTATTCTTATGCATGCCAGTGCTGTGTGTGAGGGAATTTAAGGTGGTTCTGACAAGTGTCGTCGGCATCTTCATATCCGGTCACATGGGTGGCAAGCCACTCCCATCCGGTCACATGGGTGGCAAGCCACTCCCACAAAGGAGGCCACACCCATGGCCTTTCTCACTTTTAAGGCCTCTTTCACATTTCAAATTAGGGGTGGGGGAACCTGCAGCAAGCTCCAGATGCTGTTGTGGGAAGTTATCATCCAGCCCTCTCCCAGAAAAATGAAATATCCTAGGAAATATTGAAGAGGCAGAATATTTCTCTGGATATGAAAAGAAAGAAACATGTTTTAAAAGACAGAATAGTTGCCTGTAGCTTCCTGCCCATCCCCACTGTTAATGGGCCATTAAGAAGGCCAAGCTAGTCCCTTTTACATAATAAAGACTTCTCCACTGCAGCCCCAGGGGGGATGGGAGTAAAGGCATGATAATATTGGCCCTTTACTCAACTGACCACATGGCATCTGACAACTCAACTAAACCTGGATTCAAAACACAGCCCAGAGAGTTGCCCCTGCATGGCCCCATGGGAGTCTGACAACCAATCAGAATACATTTCTTACACAGGAACAGGAAACAGAGAGGTGGGACTGAACAGGTTATAAAAAGCCTAGCAAGCCCCTCCCTCAGCCCTTCTCTTCTTCTCCACCAACATTGAAGCATGTGATCCCCTTTTCTGTTCAGGGCTCAAGCCGTGTGGTCCTGTCCACCATTAAAACCATCTTTCCAAGCAGCCTCCATGTCTCCAGTGTCTTTTCCCCCACTTGGAGCCGAACCCAGAAGGACATTTCTTTCATCACTGTGAACTACTGTTTCAACATTCTTCACCCTTGATCTATAGTGCTCAATGTTTGAGCGACAGTCTCCCTCAAACTGTGGAGTATAATCTCAACACAACCAGTCCATACACCCAGTAAAAAAGAGGATTTAGTCCAACACATCTGTTAAGATACTGGTTTGGTAAACTTGTTCTGTATTTAATAAATCACATATTTAATTACGTAAAAAGTCATTAAGAGATATAGGAGGAGGAGGAGTGGGATAGAAGAAAGATGGGTAGAGAGGGCAGGAGAGAGGATGGGAGGGAGGGTGAGAAGGAAGGGAGGGAGTGGATCGGGAGAGAGGAGGGGGAGGGGAAGTAGGGTAGAGGGGGATGATGGAGGGAAGATAGAAAGTTGGAGCGGGTGGAAGAAAGAGGTGTACGGAGAGTGAAAGAGGTATATTGAGCTTCTATTTTTTGGGGTATTGTTGACAAGAGGAATTGCTGCGATTATTGTTTAATGTTGTATGGCTCCGGCTATGCACAGTATATATGTGAGTGTATGAAAATGAAAAAATGGAAAATAAAAACCTTTTTCAAGAAAAAAAAATAAAAAAATAAAAAAATAATATATAAAAAAATAATTAAAAAAACAAAAAAAACAAAAAAATAAAAAAGTAAAAAAAAAGAGATATATTTCTTGTCAACATTTGTAATAGTTTATTGAGAATTTGTAATCGTTTATTACTGTTGCAGACTATTATTTCATGCATAGCCATAGTATTTAGACTTATATACCACTCTCAACAGTGCTTTACAGCACTCTCTAAGCTGTTTACAGAGTGAGTCTATTTCCCCCAACAATCTGGCTTCTCACATAGTATTGGGATTTCATTCATTTATATCAACTTTCTATTTAGTCACTAAGGGAGGTAAAGAGTACAAGAAAACAAAGATTTCACTCAGTAATGAATAACAACATCATATAAATCCAGTATTCATGATTGAATGTAAATGTTGGGTGTTTGGATGTGTTTAAGTGGTTATCCACTTTGTTTCTCTCATGTACGGATGTGAAATGGTTCTATGGTAGAACAGAAACAAAGGCAACAGGATTAAGGTTGCTATGGGAACCGAGAATTTTCTGATTTGTATGTGATTAAAATCTTAACTGTAACATTTCATTAATATGGGCTGTTAGAGGCTCGTTTCGCTACTGAGCATTCTGGTTCTTGAATTCTGAATAGAATATATCTAATGGTCATGTTTTTACACACACGTAAACATGCATATAATACATCTACATGTTGTAAATAGAGTGGGACCTTTTTAATGTGTGCAGAAGGCCTTCGTGATTTCTGGTAATGTAATATAAGTTATTCGTATAAATCTTTGGTGTGTGGCTGGGACAATGGACTGCTATATTAAACCCATCTTTCTCAAAATAAGAATGAACAGATTTTTAACATCAAATGGCAAGCACAGAGTTAAATGCTGACCATTCTTAAGTATCACTAGACAACCTTATTGGGTTATAGTTTCAGACATATTTCCTTACCTAAACAGAGAAATAGACTGACTACCAGCCAGGCAAAAAAAATCAAAAGGAGCAGGAGTGCTTCCAGCTTCCTGCCAGCTTCACCACTGAGTTTTCTTGTTGAAAGCTGGCAGTGAAAGTTAAATATCTTCTCTCCTTCCTTCCTTCCTCCCTCTTCCTTTCTTCTTTCTCCCTACCTTCCTTGATCCCTTTTCCTTCTTCCCAGTTATTTCCTTCCTTCCTTCCTTCCTTCCCCAGTCCCTATCAATCCTTTCCTTTCTGTCCTCTCTTTTCCTTTCTTGCTTCCTTCTCTAGCTGACTCTCTCTTCCTTCTTACTTGTCTTTCTTACTCGCCATTCTTCCCTCCCTCCTGCTATCCCTTCCTTTCTTCCCTCCATTTCTTTCTTTCCCACCCCACCCCACCCCCTATTCCTTCCTCATAAGGTCATAAAATTGTGCACAACTCACTTAACAATCCCCTTGCTTAGCAATGAAAATTCCTGCCTGGTTTGTGATTGTTAAGTTGAGGATCACCTGTATCAGTGGTGGGTTTCAAATTTTTTTACAACCTCTTCTGTAGGTGTGGCCTGCTTTGTGGGAGTGGCTTGCTGGCCATGTGACCAGGTGGGAGTGACTTGCCAGCCTTGTGACTGAGTGGGAGTGGCTTGCCAGTCATGTGACTGGGTGGGCATGGCCTATTTGTAAAATGTGGCGAAACTCACTTAACAACGCTCTTGCTTAGCAACCAAAATGTTGGCTCAGAAACTCTGGCATTTGAAGCATGCAAGTCTTAAAGCTGTCAAGTTACAAGACCCTTGCACCCCTAACCCTTTAGAAAAAAAATCTCCAGGGGTGTTCAAACGTGACCGCTTTAAGACTGGTGGACTTCAATTCCCAGAATTCCTCCTCTCGCTCTTTATCTTGATGATGTACGGACTGGCGGGGGGAGGAAGCTGGAACCGGCACTGTAGATTTGTGGAACGTCTTCAATAGAAGAGGTTAGAACTGGCAGGAACCCACCCCTGGCATGGCCAACTCAATGTCACGCACGTTGATAGGCACTTCGCCTTAGCTGTTACAATGTAATAAGGGTTAACCGGAGAGGCAGTTTCGGTAAGCAGGGCGATAAAGATTAGGCTAGAAACAACACCAGAGTGTCTCCTTCCTGCCTTCCTTACAGGATTAGCCCTGTAAAGTGGGAAAAAAACAAAAGGAGATTTCTTCCAACAATCAGTTCTCCGAACTGCTTAGAAAGTTAACAACCGGTTCTCCCGAATAGGTGCGGACTGGCTGAATCCCACCACTGACCTGTATGCAGTGGTGGGATTCAGCCAGATCGCATCACTTCAGGAGAACTGGATGTTAACTTTCTGGGCAGTTTGGTGAACTGGTTGTTGGAAGAAATCATTAGGAGAGAGAACTGGTTGTTAAATTATTTGAATCCCACCACTGCCTGTATGTCAGATATTCTATTCCTTGTGAAATGAGTCTTATGCTTCCCGATCACAATCCTGGCCTACAGGTTTTCTAAATAAACCACAACCCAAAACAGCTATATATTCTTTTCTTGACTTCATAATCTCTATCGTAGATATTGAAAATTTTCATTCCTACCTTCCACTGCCAGGAGGAATGTAATGTATTTTGTATTGTTTATTTTTGGATATCTCAGACTGTTCCAATATGCTGATGATACCCAACTTTTCATCTCTACCCCAAACCACCCAAACGATGCCCTCGACGTGATGTCCCGGTGCCTGGAGGCTGTGCGGATCTGGATGGGGAGGAGCAGGCTCAAGCTCAATCCCTCCAAGACGGAGTGGCTGTGGTGTCCGTCATCCCGATTTGTGCATCTTGTTCCATCTTTGATGATAGGGGGAGAGATTTTAGCCCCCTCAGAGAGGGCCCTCAATCTGGGCGTCCTCCTGGATACGCGGCTTAGTTTAGAAGAACACCTGACGGCCGTGACCAGGGGGGCCTTTTACCAGGTTCGCCTGGTAAAACTCAGTTGCGCCCTTTCCTGGATCGGGATGCTCTGTGCACAGTCACTCATGCCCTCATCTTTTCTCGCCTGGACTACTGTAACGCTCTCTACATGGGGCTGCCCTTGAAGAGCACCTGGAGGCTTCAACTGGCCCAGAATGCGGCTGCGAGGGTTATCATGGGGGCACCTAGGTGCTCCCATGTTGCGCCCCTTTTAGGCGGCCTGCACTGGTTGACGGTTGTCCTCCGGGTGCGATTCAAGGTACTAATTATGACCTTTAAAGCGCTCCATGGCTTAGGCCCAGGGTACCTGCGAGACCACCTACTGCCACCGGTAGCCTCCCACCGTCCAGTGCGATCCCACAGAGTTGGCCTCCTCAGGGTGCCGTCGGCCAGACAGTGTCGGCTAGCGACCCCCAGGGGGAGAGCCTTCTCTGTGGGAGCCCCTTCCCTCTGGAATGAGCTGCCCCCGGAGCTTCGTATAATCCCCGACCTCCGGTCCTTCCGACGCGCCCTAAAAAGTTGGCTTTTCCAGCAAGCCACCCTGGCCTGAGCAAAACAAAACAAATTATTGATCATTGTTAATTTTTTTTTAAATGTTATCGTTAATCCTAATTGGGTTTGTTTGGGATATTCTATTTAATTTTGTTTTAACTTTTATAATATGTGGGTTTTTTTTAAATGTTGTACGCCACCCTGAGTCCTTGGGAGAAGGGCGGCATATAAATCCAATAAACCAAACCAAACCTTTTACACGATTTCAAGCGGTTCTTCGGGTCAAACAGGCAGCCGAGTATTCTAGTTTCTGTCATGAATCAGTTTTGTGAAAAACTGTGAAATATGAAATCTGTTTTTGGAATCAGAACTGCTAGGATCATTTATCTCTCTCTCCCTTAAACAAAATCAACATCCTGTATGTAACAGGACTGTGCAAGGCATTGAAAGAGATATTTTGGTACAAGCATTTCTCTTCATATCCCGCTTCATGGGCCTTCTCAGTGTGTTTGCCTGGAGACCTCTGGCAACGTACATTCCTGGGAAAGTGCTGAAGACAGCCATGCCAAAGCTTTCTGAAGAATATAGCTGTCTCAGCATTTTGAGGAAGGGTACTTTCCCTTGTCAATATGCTTTACAAAGCAGTTCTTTCAATGCTTTGTACAGATTTAGTGCAACGTTCATCCTGCAACTGGTAATATGCATTTTGTCTCATCCTATTGCCAGCCCTTTAGGATGGTTTCCGAAACTGCCTGAAGCACATCAGCCTGTTCTCTACTTCTAGTTGTACTGCTTCGAAACCATATTTCAGAAATGAGAAATCTTGTTTTATATTAATTATCTCAATTGTCTATTCTGCAATCCTTGTACATAATATTATATTCCGCTTAATGTTTCAGTTGCGTGCACAGAATTTCTGCACACCATTTCATTTCATTTCATTTCATTTTATTATATTTATATGCCGCCCTTTTCCTCCGAAGGGGACTCAGGGCGGCTAACAAATCAAATCAGGGAAGGGGGGGGGGGGTACAGACAAAAAATAAAAAGACGAAACATAACAATACATAATTTAAAAACACACAACAGTCATACCATTCGAGACAGGGGCAACAGCTCTTTAGCCCCAGGCCTGTCGGAACAGCCAGGTTTTAATGGCTTTGCGGAAGGCCTGGAGGGTGGTGAGGGTTTGAATCTCCACGGGGAGTTCGTTCCAAAGGGTCGGAGCAGCCACAGAGAAGGCTCTCCTCCGGGTAGTCGCCAGTCGACACTGGCCGGCGGATGGAATTCGGAGGAGGCCTAATCTGTGGGATCTAATCGGTCTAGTGGAGGTGATTGGCAGCAGGCACCGTGTTTCACGCTCATTTCATACTCTTGAAATTTAAGTATCGTGCATCTTAAGGCTGTTAATTAAGAGCTTCTTCATTTTGACCTCTAATGGTTTATGATATGGTTGTAAAACTATCCTCTGCCTCAACAGTGAGCAAACTGGACCCTTTCACCCCAAGCAAGAACTCTAGTAATTCCCTTTCAATCTAGACATACCGGTACCTTCTTTTAATTCAATCATTGCTATATTAGAAAAAGCTATATAGCTGTTATTTCTGCATCATTACTGCTCCACAACTTTCTTTTAAAGCATCACAATAGCTAATGCACTTAGACTTACAGCAGGGGTGGGTTCCTGCCAGTTCTAGCCTCTTCTATAGAAGAGGTGCCACAAATCTACAGTGCTGTTTAGAACCGGTTCCAGCTCCCTCCCCCCACCCGTCCGCACATCATCAAGATGAAGAGCGAGAGGAGGAATTCTGGGAGTTGAAGTCCAAAAGTCTTAAAGCTGTCAAGTTTGAACACCCCTGGGGTTTTTTTCTAAAGGGTTAGGGGTGCAAGGGTCTTGTAACTTGACAGCTTTAAGATTTGCACGCTTCAATGCCAGAGTTCCTGAGCCAACATGACTGGAGGAGGAATTCTGGGAGTTGAAGTCCACAAGTCTTAAAGCTGTCAAGTTTGAACACCCCTGGTTTTTTTTTCCTAAAGGGTTATTGGTGCAAGGGTCTTGTAACTTGACAGCTTTAAGACTTGCACGCTTCAATGCCAGAGTTCCTGAGCCAACATGACTGGAGGAAGAATTCTGGGAGTTGAAGTCCACAAGTCTTAAAGCTGTCAAGTTTGAACACCCCTGGGTTGTTTTTTTCTAAAGGGTTAGGGGTGCGAGGGTCTTGTAACTTGACAGCTTTAAGAGTTGCGTGCTTCAAATGCCAGAGTTTCTGAGCCAACATTTTGGTTGCTAAGCAAGAGCAACGTTAAGTGAGTTTCACCACATTTTACAAGTTGGCCATGCCCACCCAGTCACATGGCCGGCAAGCCACTCCCACAAAGCAGGCCACACCTACAGAAGGGGTTCTAAAAAAATTTGAATACTCCTTCACAGAGCTTTACAGCTCTCTGTAAGCAGTTTACAGAGTCAGCATATGGCCCCCAATCTGGGTCCTCATTTTACCAACCTTGGAAGAACGGAAGGCTGAGTCAACCTTGAGCCTAGTGAGATTCAAACTGCCAAATTTCAAGGCAGCCGGCAGGCCGCAGAAGTATCCTGCAGTGCTGAATTCTAACCACTGCGCCACCAGAGCTCGTGTAACATATGTGGCACTTTTGGCTGAAATACAGTACTTCAAATATTGGAGCTTTGCTAACTGCATTCTTGAGGCCCCTCTTGAGGATTTTGGCCTATTTGCAGAATCCTTTTTACCCTTTTATCATTCAATGTCCTTGGCTTCTGCATAATTACTTTCTTTGGATCTGACCATAAGACTTCTGCAATTCTGACAGTTCTCTCCCGTCATACCTTCAAAGGAGTGTTAGAGAACAGCTATTTGATATCTAGGTTCACAAGTTTCTATCTTGATTCCAACGTTTGCTTGGGAGTGGTTCTTAATTAATAGTTGTCTCTCAATTCTCAAGTGGTGTTCATACATAGGGTGAGTTCACCAGTTGTGACCTTTCTGTGCCAACTGGACTTAGCAATTTATCCATGCCTAGTTTAAAACCTATGTTTTGCACTGAAATGCATTATTTATAAGGCTACTCTTCCAGAAATGGCCATTTTTTTTGTAAAATGCAGCAGCTAAGCTGCTGACCAGTGCAAGTTATAATTCTTATACTGAAATATCCAAAGTGGTTGCCAGTTGCTTACCACACAAAATTTGATGTATTAACATTAGCCTATAAATCCCTGAACCTCTCAGAGCATGTACCTAAAGGACTACCTGTTCCTCTATGAATCCCTATAGTCCAGCAAGACCAGAGGTGGGTTCCTACCAGTTCGCACCTATTCAGTAGAACCGGTTCGTCAAATCTACCGAACCGGTTAGAAGAGGTTCCACCAGTGGACCCGGAAACTCTTTATCATGTGAAGTGGACTAGCTTGGCCTTCTTAATGGCCCATTGACAAAGTGGGGATGGGCAGGAAGCTACAGGCAGCTATTCTGTCTTTTAAAACATGTTTCTTTCTTTTCACATCCAGAGAAATATTCTGCCTTTTCAATATTTCCTAGGATATTTCATTTTTCTGGGAGAGGGCTGGGTGATAACTTCCTACAACTATGTAATAGTTACATTTCCCCAAATGAACTGTTATATGAATATTTAGATAACATCCATTAATAAATAGAACATAGTATGAAATTTACATTAAAGATATTGTCTGTTAATTGCAAACAACCTATGGTGATGAAAGGAATGCGTATTCTTGCATTTTTTGGTAGGGAAAACTAAAATGGGCTGCCCTTTTTGTAAGAAGCAATCAGTTCAAAGAGACATTCACAGTTTATTTCTTGCTCAACAGCCCTCTGTACAAAACACCCTAGCCATGTGGAGGAAACAGGCAAACATTTGTGGTAGGCTTGTTAGGATAGCAGACATAGTTTCAAAGTCTGTTTATTATCTGAAGGAATTACATTAAGCATTGTAATTCTGGGAACATCATCCAAATTCCTCTCCACAAATGAACAACAGCTCATTCCAACATTATTCTCTGGAAAAAAATCTTTCAACTGACCAGAAGCTGTGTGTGGGCCCTTTTCTTAGGCCAAACAAACAACGTTATACGAAGAGGCTTGTTTTGTTGTATGTCATTCAGGAGATGGTTAGCTTTATCAATAAGCAGCCCATCTTCTGAACCCATGAACATTGGCACCGTTTTTCAATCAAGCAAAACACCACGTTGCAGAACGGACAACTTATTCTTAGATATCATAGGAATTTTTCATTAATGAGTGTTACAGAATTATGAGTGTCACTGCTGTCTATTGAGAGGCAGAGGAGTGAGGAAGGGAGAGGGCAAGGTTTATATTGTTAGCTACCTTCTTTATCTTGTCTCTTTCTGAGCCAAAGGCTTGGATGCCCAAAGGTGGAAAGGACACTATTTTTTGGGTTACCTTTTGCTGTTTATTTACGTGAACTAAATGGAAAGCATGTAAACATGCAGACTGTTCCTTCCTGAAGGCTTATAATAAGAAGGTAATCCCCCACCCTCCAAAAATGTAAGAGGGGGCACACAATAGGAGTCACAATCTCTTTTTTTTAAAAGAGTTGATCTGCAATTTCTGGTTTGATTGTAGCCAAGCACAGTGGAGTGTCAGCCATTTTTATAACATTACATACATGAAAACAATTAAAGCTGGGATTCATTCCAGTATATTATCATTCTTTTTTCTGTTCCCTCTGGCCTTTTTCCATCCATTTCAAAGAACATACATACAGCATCAACAGAACATTCCCTCATGCTGTGCGGGGCTTTGCTTTAAGGATTTTTTGTTTTTTAATTCTGAACAACTATCTGCCTTTAAAGCACAGCCAACTCTAGTCTATCATGGAGCACAGCAGAAGAAGAAAGCAAAAAAACCAAAACAAGTAAACAGGCAAAAGTTTGGTGGATGGTTTTTTTTAAAACAAAAAAAAATATTCTGCCACATTAAATCAAAGAATGAATTTTTTCTTCCTAGTTCACAGGATTTCTTTTCTTCCTCCCTTCCCCCCATGGTGGTAGTGGTAATTAGAGTCAATAATCTTTTGCTGAGAGAGCATCTTGTCCTTAGCAGTGTTTATATCATCATCATCAAAGATCTGCCTGGAGGGGCCTTGGTGTGTTAATAATTTAAGGTGTGCACGGCCTAGTTATAGCAGGAAGCCTAGTTATTGAGTTTGTAAACCAGCCAATGATTTATGGGAACACCTTGCATGAGTCACTCTCATTAAATAAAATACTTCAGCTTAATAAGATCATGTGGAGGTAAAAACAGGGCCTTCCCGTTACAGGGCAAGTGGGCTTTTGGAAATGGTGTGGTTTTCGTGTCCCCTGCTGAATTATGAGGAAATCATTCTGCCTTGGCTGGAATGGCATCATCAGACTGGCTCCGGCAAAAGATAGGGTGTGGCAACGCCCTCGGATACGAGATTTAAATTGCTTTGGATGGGTGGCAAAGCTGTCAGTTTCAAATCGTTGTCTCCCGCAGAGAAGAGGCATTAAGGTATTCCAGCTCAGAAGTCCTCAAATCCATCAGCCCACCAACATCACACTTCCCACCACCTTCATGTTGCTAACACAGCTTTTTTCCCTTGTGGGAAGTTGTCATCCAGCCCGCTCCCAGAAAAATGAAATATCCTAGGAAATATTGAAAAGGCAGAATATTTCTCTGGATGTGAAAAGAAAAAAAAAACATGCTTTAGAAGACAGAATAGTTGCCTGTAGCTTCTTGCCCATCCCCAGTTAATGGGCCATTGAGATGGCCAGGCTAGCCCACTTTACATAATAAAGACTTCACCAGCAGCTACGGAAAGGCATGATAATATACTCAACTGACCACAAGGCATCTGAGAACTCATCCCAGCCTAGAGAGTTGCCCCTGCATGGCCCCATGGGAGTCTGACAACCAATCAGAATACATTTCTTACACAGGAACAGGAAACAGAGAGGTGGGACTAAACAGGGTATAAAAAGCCTAGCGAGCCCCTCCCTCAGCCCTTCTCTTCTTCTCCACCAACATTGAAGTATGTGATCACCTTTTCTGTACAGGACTCAAGCCATGTAGTCCTGTCCACCAATAAATCATCTTTCCAAGCAGCCTCCATATCTCCAGTGTCTTCTTCCCCACTTAGAGCTGAACCCAGAAGGACATTTCTTTCAACACCCTTTTGTGACAAGGGGGGAAAGCTATGTTAGCCACATGGCAACATGGGTACACAAGGGAAGGAGCACCCATATGAGAGCTGCATAGTGTCTTCTTCTGAATTATATCCCCTTAAACTAAGGACAGCTGCCCTGTGTCTTAAGTTCCTCACAGTAAACTAGGAATAGTGTCCTCTTCTATAGTATCCAAAACACTAACAAAATGACATGGATTTGCATAAAACTTCCAGGGTAACATTTACGTTTCAAAGTTTCTATATGATATATGTTAAAAATAATTGTAAAATGTAAACAGAAACACAATGTTCTTGTCATGATGGAAAATAGAATAGAATAAGAATTGGGAGGGACCTTGGAGGTCTTCTAGTCCAACCCTCTGCTTAGGCAGGGAATCCTATACCATTTCAGGCAAATGGTTAATCAAGCTCTTTAAAACTTCCAGTGTTGAAACATTTACAACATCTGGAGGCAAGCTGTTCCACCGATTAATTGTTCCAACTGTCAGGAAATTTCTCCTTAGTTCTAGGTTGCTTCTCTCCTTGATTAGTTTCCACCCATTGCTTCTTGTCCTACCCTCGGGTGCTTTGGAGAATAACTTGATTCCCCTCTTCTTTGTGGCAGCACTAAATATTAGAGTATTTCTATGTGCAAGCTCTTTATGGGCTATTTCAAGACCAATTATTGCTTCTTTTGAGTTCTCTCCACCAGGCTCAGACTTCAAACAGATGATTGTTTAACCGTGTTTCAAACAGAAAACTATTCCCTGTAAAGTAAAACATAACAGTGATCTTCGGTAGAAATTGTTTTCCTGAGGCATTCAGCTTTTTCTTAGCTGTCTCTCCACCTAGCTAAATTTTCTGATAGGAAGAATACCAAAATGCTTCCTTAAAAAAAAGGTTGCTAATTTTTTTTTAAAAAAAAACTAGGAATGATTGTAAAAAAACGATATTACAAAGGAGGTAGGAGGGGGATCAATACAAAGTTGTTTAATAGAGCTTGCATTCTAAAGCCATAGCTATATTTTACATATAAATACCCGGTTTATTATGGCTCAATATTTATCTAAACGATCAAGATAGTAAAACGATAATGCTCTGGAGCACAATTCATTAGCAAGCTCTCCTGTACTCTCCCCATTGTAGTCTAACAAAAGACAGATGTGCAAGAGAATCACTCCTAACCAATTTCCTACATGGGCAGTACAGAAATCAAGAACATAATTTAATCTTTGGCAATGTCAAATGTGAGTGGGAAAAATTCCCAGAAAACCTCCAAAATTATCTTCCAGGAACGTCCACATTAACAGAGCACCTTCTACGTGAACGTGGTTCTTTTTTTTAAAGGAATACCTAAGCCAAAGTCTATTTTAAAGAAAAATAAACAGAGTGTGTAGCTCCTGAAATAGTCTATCCTTGCTGAACAAGGAAACCGTCATCTGTGCACAATCTTTGCAACTATGAATCAGTGCACTGCATTTCTAATTCAGAGCAGTGATAATTTCTAAAATTCCATCTATGTTTTTTGTCTTTAAGGCTTTTTCTCTGTGGGGCAAACGCAAAGGGAAGGCTCCCTGGGTGAGCTTTCAATTAACGCAGGCCATGTTGTATAAGATGATTCTACAATCTTCCTCTGTTCTGTAGGAAGTTATCACCCAGCCCTCTCCCAGAAAAATGAAATATCCTAGGAAATATTGAAAAGGCAGAATATTTCTCTGGATGTGAAAAGAAAGAAACATGTTTTAAAAGACAGAATAGCTGCCTGTAGCTTCCTGCCCATCCCCACTTTGTCAATGGGCCATTAAGAAGGCCAAGCTAGTCCACTTTACATAATAAAGAGTTCTCCCCTTCAGCTCCAGGGGGGGTGGGATTAAGGCATGATAATATTGGCTCCAACTGACCACATGGCATCTGAGAACTCAACCAAACCTGGATTCAAAACACAGCCTAGAGAGTTGCCCCTGCATGGCCCCATGGGAGTCTGACAACCAATCAGAATACATTTCTTACACAGGAACAGGAAACAGAGAGGTGGGACTGAACAGGTTATAAAAAGCCTAGCAAGCCCCTCCCTCAGCCCTTCTCTTCTTCTCCACCAACATTGAAGCATGTGATCCCCTTTTCTGTTCAGGACTCAAGCCATGTGGTCCTGTCCACCATTAAAACCATCTTTCCAAGCAGCCTCCATGTCTCCAGTGTCTTTTTCCCCACTTGGAGCCGAACCCAGAAGGACATTTCTTTCATCAGTTCCTTACCTGTGGGTTTTGCTCTAATGCACGGGTATCAAACTCGATCATGTCACATGACATCATGACATATTATGAAGGGGTTTTTTTGCCTTTATGGAGCCACCGTGGGCTTGGCCCGCGCGCGATGCATCCTGCCTGCAGGCCGCCAGTTTGATACCCCTGTAAAATGCTTTTCCTTTTCATATAAATCACATAAGTACGACTACTAGGCCAGTGTTTCTCAACCTCAGAAACTTTAAAATGTGTGGACTTCAACTCCCAGATGTCCTTCAGCAAGCATGCAAGTAGGGGAAATTCTAGAAGTTCCAGCCCACATATTTTAAAATTGTTGAATCTGAGAAACGCTGCACTGGATTGGGACACTCGAGGAAATAGTTTTTTTTTTAAATCTAACCTTTCCACAAACATGAGCTTCCATAGTTTCAAAAAAATCTAATTTTTGCAATCTTACTTAGATAAGACAATGTTATTCTGCAAAGTGACTAAACACACAATTATATTAAACTTTTTTTAGCAATTAGCAATTTAATGGGCTTATATGCCGCCCAATCCTGGGGGACTCATGGCAGCTTACAAGTACGAATGAAATAAAATAACATACAGGGGGAGAATACAAACAATAACAAACAGTTTAAAAACACAACATACATCCGGTTTAATTGGGGGTTGACCTGATTTGAGTCAGCAACCCCAGGCCTGCCGGAACAGCCAGGTTTTGGTGGCTTTTTGGAAGGCCGCAAGTGTGGGAAGGGTCTGGATCTCTGCTGGTAACTCCTTCCACAGAGCCGGAGCAGCTACAGAAAAGGCTCTCCCCCGAGTGGTCGCCAGCCGGCATTGTCCGGCCGACGGCACCCGGAGGAGGCCTAACCTGTGAGTTCTTATCGGACGTTGGGAGGTGTGTAGCAGGAGACGGACTCTCAGATATCCAGGTCCAGTGCCATATACTTTTAAAAAGTATGTGTTGCATGTGTCCGTGGCACGACAAAACCGCGCTCCACTAAAGCGCGCCCGATTAAACCGCATCGCTGACGTCATCAGCAGGGCGACAACAGCGACCGCGGAGAAAAAAGGGCGCTTTAAATAGCGCTTTGAAAGCAAGCCGATTCAAGTTAAGGTAAGGGTTAGGTTTAGGATTAGGTTTAGGGTTAGGTTAAGGGTTAGGGTTAGGTTTAGGGTTAGGTTAAGGGTTAGGGTTAGGTTTAGGGTTAGGTTAAGAGTTAGGATTAGGTTTAGCGTTAGGTTTAGGGTTAGGGTTAGGGTTAGGGTTAGGTTAAGGGTTAGGTTTAGGGTTAGGTTTAGGATTAGGTTTAGGGGGGTTAGGTTTAGGGGTTAATTTTAGCTTTAGTGTTTACAGCGTGCTTTTTTCGTCGTGCTGTGATGAGGTCAGCTACGCGGTTTCGTCGAGCGCACTTTAGTCAAACGTGGTTTTGTGGTGGAACCACATGTATCTACAAATACTGAAAAAGTAAACAATCATATGGACAGCACTCAAGCCCTAAAGTTTGGGTATTTTAAACCATATCTTGAGAAGTAATAAGAAGGGGACCTGTCCACTAGAAAACACACACACACACACACACAGACACACACACACACTGATTTGCCTGCCTGTTTTTTAGTATAGGAACTCCACCTTCTGAAAATGTCAGTCTAACCTGCTTTATATGTAAAGCTGCCAGTATTACACATGTAGATAGGATGTTCAGGGCAGCCTGACACAGAAAGAGCTGGAGGGTTACATAATCTTCCTTAATTATCTATTTCTATATGTATAGGATAATCAAGAATTACATTTGACTGATGCTTGAAGGAAAGCCTTAAGCACAGTCAGAAATAATGCATAAAGATTCCAGTAACAGCCCAACATAGGTGTTATAAAATCAGTACATCCTCCATGCAAGCAATGGGCAGCAATCATATCATCTCTTGACATCATGCTTATGAAGCATAGGTATTTTTGCCTAGCAATGCAGATATCTACACAAGCATGTTCTTCCCAAGAACAGCTGTACGCACGTTAACTACCACTTAATACTGATTAGGATTTGGATGTACTCTATTAAAAATCCAGCAAGAGTACAGTTGTACTGCCTCAAACAAATATTTCAGAAGTTCTACTTATAGGAGACAGGGTTGTTCTTCCGTATTAATGTTCCTTTACTCATTTAAATAATATTTGAATAAGTAAAGGAAACCATGATCCTATGCAGTGATTAATCATATGTATAATCTATTCCCCCAAGTTTTATATGTCATCCCAGAAGTATAAGAAAAAGATCCAGCTACTTTTAATGGTAAATCATTTCTGCAGCATGGAATTAAAATAGCTAAATATTTTCTATAATGATTGTCAATGTTTTTCCAACATAAATGTCTTATCCATTCTAGGAATTCAATCCCTTGAAT
Organism: Thamnophis elegans; assembly: GCF_009769535.1. NCBI lineage: Eukaryota > Metazoa > Chordata > Lepidosauria > Squamata > Natricidae > Thamnophis > Thamnophis elegans. The sequence goes on from NC_045548.1 coordinate 7,720,335, forward strand.
CTCTCATTCCTGCCCGCAAAAGTATTTGATACAGATACAGATTAGTTTATCATTATTTACACTTTAAAAAAAACGTGGTAATAAACAATAATAACATTAATTTGTAAAGTCCACCCACCCCCAAAATTGAAAAATACAAGGAAGTGGTCTAAAGCAGAAGAAAAGGATAGGTTCTTCCTCCCCTTTCTTAATAAATTCATTTTTTAAAAAATTACCAGCTGTCCTACAAAGACGCTTCCCTTCCTCTACCAGCTTAATGTTGATAGTAGTGGTTTTTTTTGCCTTGGTGCTTCAGGGCAAAAGAAGATTTCTTTACTGAGATGCAATCAGCTCCAGCCAATCAGTAATAAGGGTTAATCAGCTGATCGATTGGTCCCTGAACAGTTTGGACCTGGCTCCTCTCTGACTGGCTCTGGCCTGGCCTTCAGGCAAAGAGGTTGGGAACTTTTAATTAGCAGCGACTCAAAAGACTGAATGGTCAACAGATTCACCACCGAGAGACTGCGAGGCTTGAATAACAGAAGGAAACAATGGGGCTGCGGGAGAGGGTGAGACAGTAGAATGGCAAAGGGACAGAGAAGTGGAAGAGTTTTCCCACTACGACAAAAGGGTGTTTGACACACAATTCCACATTTATTTATTTTTTTGTCTTTCAGCCACCGATCTTGCCAAGACTCTTCACCTACCCGGAACAGCCGGATGGCCTGTTTATGGCTAGGTAGGAATGTGCTCAAGAATTTAGATACCTGCCTTCATACCATACTGAAAACAAGGCTGGCCACATTGTGAAATAATAAGGAACTCCAGTATGGAGTAGCACCATCCCATTAAAACATTAGCTTCGCTTGTAACCGTTTGCATCTGTGCCACAGTAAAGGCAAGTAGAGACTATAAATTCAACGGCTAGCATAGTAAATTGTCTCCGTCAGAATATTATTTTAAAAAGCATTCTCTCTCAAATGCAGAAGGAATGTCATTAAAATATATTACCGTCTTCTCTTTTTTTAAAAAAAAAAACTAAGATATGTTAAGTATATTGATATGGAAGCATAAATACCATCAACTTAGAATGGAGTTTGCTCAGAAGCGGAAATACACCAATGAGAGAAAGAGTGGGAAACAGAGGAGAGAAGAAAGATGGGAAGAGAGGGATAGGAGAGAGGGTAAGGGGGGAAGATGAGGAGGATAAGGAGGAGTGGATTGTAGAGAGAGGAGAAGGAGAAAGGAAGGGGGAAGTAGAGTAGAAAAGGATGATGGAGGGAAGAAAGGAGGTAGGAGAGAGGTAGAAGAAATAGGTGTATGGAGAGCAGAAGAGCCAATAATGGGTTTTTATCTTTCTGGGCGTTGATGACAAGAGGAACTGATGTAATTACTACTTACTACAATAGGATATTGGCTATGTAATAGTATACATGTGATTGTATGTTATATAAATAAATAAATAAGTATATTTAAAAAACAGAAAAAAATATATAACTCGGCAACTGAAATGCTGAATGTATGGCTCTGAAGAAGTTTTCTTGTGAATTGCAGCTCAGTTACTACAGCCAGGAGTAGCAAGATGTTAAAGACAGACAAGGTTTACACTTGGCTGAACCTTGGTCTGTTTTAGCTTTGTTTTTGTTTTTATTATCGTAATGTTATGGATTTTCTTGCAAAAGTCCAATTTTAAAAGAAGGAAAAAGATTTGAGGGAAAGAAAAGCTCAGGAAAGAAAAAAATAGAAGAAGGAAAAGGAAGAGAAGGAAAAAAATAAGAAAAATAGGAAAATAATGACTTCCGATTTTATTTGGTACAGGTATAGATTTTAAAAATTCACAAAACTCTCACTCTAAGTTTAACATTTGTCTACATCATTTCCACAGTCCCATGTAATGCTAATTATCTTAGCTACACTTTGTGAATGAACTACTGTTAGCTGAATTCATACAATGTACAAAGCCATAACTCTTATTTGCAAACCATAATCGTTAGGGTTGATACAATCCACTAAGCAACAAATTACATTTTATCTTAATATGATGTAAGAACTGGACAAAAGATTTGACCACAAGTGTTGTGTGGTAGTTTCAGCTTTCAGCTAGCAATCGAAGAACAAAAATGTAGGATTATCAGGTCTACGGTGCAAAAGTCTGGATGACCATTAGGTGGCAGTAAAGACTACTATAATTTAAGGATTTGGTCCTCTATACACTTTTCTCAAACTAAGACAAATTTATTTTTTTGAAAAAGTAGAGACAAGATTGCACTGCAAGGTAACTTTTTAGAACAATGCACTAAATCAGATAAATTTGGATTTAAGTATTTTAATAAAAGCTTTTTATTTGGAAATAAATGTCAGTTTAAGATTCCCCTGCAAAAGTTCATATATCACATTGTCAGATGTTGAAGTATAATTCCCTATCAATAAGGCAAATAATTAGTGATATTGGGGGTTTTAGTTCAGCAACACTCAACAACCACTGTGTGTGAACTGGTCATAAATGAAAGAAGCTGCATTAGCACAGAAATCATTCCTAAAGTATTAATGAATATATCAGTCCATTTGGGCATTCATCTAAACATATAGTAACTAAATGGGGAAGGAACAGCATGCTTTTATTTTTATTATTCATTAAATTTATACCTTTTATACCTGCCTTTTTGCAACGGTTTAAATAATTTGTGACAGTAAAATGAATTAAAATATTTTACATTCAATTTTAACATTTAAAAACATAAACACCAGGGTGTGTAGGCCAAACTTATCCCACCCCAAAAAGCATTCCATAACTGAGATGCACACAGGAAAAGGTCCTCTCCCATATTTAGATGCTGTAGCTGAGGCTTGACTATAATTACAGCAATCTTCTTAAGACATACAAAGTCTTTTCATATAACAGTCTTGTATCTGTCTTCTTTAGGCTGTGGGAAGGCAGTGCGCTCTCAAGGAGACAATGATCTCATTTCACCATGAAGCCAATCCCAGCATGGCCAATTTAATCCGGATGGCAAAGTTTAACCAAGCGGGTGGTGGCTCTCACATCCCTCCACACATCTTGTCCCATGTCTTTGGGGGTCTACAAGCTGAAAACCTATATGAATAGGACAAGCAATTGCTAAGATTTACCCCTCCCCTCCCCCCATGACCTGCTCCAACACTGAAGTCCCAGTTGAATCCAATCGACTTTTTCAAAGGATGGTGAAACTTGCCCATAGCAAGCTTCCAGCTGTTCCTGCTTCCCTCCTTCAGTATCTTGATGGAGGAAAGACTGGACACTAAAGTCTCTATTGTGCAAATGCCTTCTTTGCAATAGCATAGGATCGTAGGATTTTAGATGGGCATAAACAAACCTTGACTCTGTTGCAATCTGACCCATCTTCCTTACTTATCCATTTTATTTCTACAAAATTATCTATCTTTTCATTTCATTTCCCCCCCCCTCCATTGTTTTTTCTAGCCATTATGTTTTTGGTGGAGATAAGTCAATTGAAAGGTTGCAGAGTGCTAAAATTAGAGTCGGGAATGTCAGCGTTCCAAGTATGTAGAATTAAATCAGAGTCCAAGGCAAAACTTTCCTTAAAGTTCCAATTTAATAAAGCACATTGCTATGGACTCTGATTTAATTCTACATGATACTTGGAACGCTGACATTGTCCCAATTCTTGCTAGGCATCCTCAATCTTATGTATTTTGTAGATAAAAAACTTTGTCCCCCACCCGAAAGGGGGGTCAGGGGGGCGCAGCGGAGAGGGCCAATGCGATGGTAGAACAATACCTCCGGTGTTATGTGGACTATCAGCAAGACAACTGGTCGGACTTGCTACCCTTCGCCAAAGTGGCATACCCATACGCCCATACCCATCTTTTACTGGAAGCTTCCCAGGGGAGTGTTAAACGCGGTTTTCCACTCATCCCCTTTTCGGATTCGTATGCGGTAATATCCTCTCTCACGTCCAGCTTGGTGAAGAAAGGGGCCTGGAACACATTCACTTCCCCCCAGCTACAAAGGGGTGGCTCCAAACCAGAGGTAGGTTCCTACCAGTTCGCACCTATTCGGTAGAACCGGTTCGTCAAGTCTACCGAACTGGTTAGAAGAGGTTCCACCAGTGGACCCGGAAAGCAGGCCACGTCTACAGAAGAGCTTCCAAAATTTTTTGAAACCCACCACTGGTCCTTGGATATGATTGTTCTACACTATCATGCTCATATTTATAAAACTCAGTGCCTCTGTGAAAGGTAAGGATGACTCCTGCGTTTGTGGTGCAATCAGAACATTGCGTGTGTTGAAGTTGTTTTAACGCAAACCAAAGATGCCCTTTAAAAAACAAGTTTACATCCTATTCTTATGCATGCCAGTGCTGTGTGTGAGGTAATTTAAGGTGGTTCTGACAAGTGTTGTCGGCATCTTCATATCCGGTCACATGGGCGGCAAGCCACTCCCACAAAGGAGGCCACACCCACAGAGTAGGTTCAAACAATTTTTGAAACCCACCACTGCTCCGAACCCATGAATCAAGCAAACCAAGGGTGGGCTTTCTTCCCGGGTCATGGATGGGTTCAATGTAGCTGCAGGCCTGACACATGGTTATATTGCCTACTCTGATCTGGACAATTATCTGATAGGCAGTAAATGAATTCATCAATCCTTTATTATCATACTATTTTTAACACGTGTCACCCGGATGCCTTTTAGATTCTTAATGAATAGCAAACAAATGAAGTGCATGAAAAGAATACCTTTCGTAGAGCAATTCCAACACTGAAAGGGTTGGGACTAAAGATCCTTTTGGTGAATTGCCATTGGGAGGCCTTATTGCTAGATTAAGAAACCTGTTTCAGGAGAAGAGAACATCCTCTCTGACCTTGATTGTTTGCTTGCAGAGGTTTCATGACCCAACTAGGTAGCATCATCTGTGTACTGGTAATGTCATCTAGTTATATAATTAAATATCTGCAAGTAAACAATAGCTAAGAAACCTATGATCTTGAAGACATTGTTGAACTGTTACTTTCTGCTTGCATCACCCATGAAGACTATGCTAATGGGGGCTATAAGATTTAAGGAATCACATATTGTGTAAAGTTCAGTTATTTACCTTAACATGCTGGCCACACAGCAGTGGTGGGTTTCAAAAATTTTTAGAACCTCTTCTGTAGGTATGGCCTGCTTTGTGGGAGTGGCTTCCTTGCCATGTGACTGGGTGGGGAGTGGCTTGCCAGCCATGTGACTGGGTGGGCATGGCCAACTTGTAAAATGTGGTGAAACTCACTTAACAACGCTCTTGCTTAGCAACCAAAATGTTGGCTCAGAAACTCTGGCATTTGAAGCACGCAAGTCTTAAAGCTGTCAAGTTACAAGACCCTTGCACCCCTAACCCTTTAGAAACACCCCCCCCAGGGGTGTTCAACGTTGACAGCTTTAAGACTTGTGAACTTCAGCTCCCAGAATTCCTCCTCTGGCTCTTCATCTTGATGATGTACGGACAGGCAGAGGGAGGGAGCTGGAACCGGTTCTAAATGGCACTGTAGATTTGTGGAACCTCTTCTATAGAAGAGGTTAGAACTGGCAGGAACCCACCCCTGCCACGCAGCCACAGAAATTGTCTTCGGACAACGCTGCCTCCCTCGGCCATGAAATGGAGGCGAGCGCCAAGCCCTAGTTAGACACGTTAGGTTGCATAGGACAAAGAAAACTAAAATATTTTAAGAAAGCCAAAGGGGAAGTATCTGTGGTGGGCCCTATCAGAGCACTTGAACCCTAGCCATTTCCCAATAATGTCTCTTTAACTTTCAGCAGCCCCGCTTATCTACTTATACGGAAAGACCTCCCTGAACATGGATGGGTCTGTTGAAATCTGAAGCTCTATTTCTCACTCTCTATTAGTCACTGTACCGCCTGGCTCTCAATAATTACGGCTGTGGTTTATTTCTTCCAAAGCTACTGCAGAATTCTTTATGTCTGCCTTTTCACACTGGCAAACCCTGCCTCTCAAAAGCTACAGACACAACACAAAGGACCAAGACTTGTATCCCACAAGTCCCACACACAACTGGGCTCATTCATTCATTCATTCCTGCTGCAATCATTTTGGACCCGTCACCGAAATGAAGCATATTGTTGGAGCAAACTTCAAGAGAACAACCAGGCTTTTGAGAAAGGACAGCGAAAACTCAGTTTTATCATTTCAAATCTAATCCCGGGGTTTCTCTCTTTTTTCTAATTGCAAAAAATGAAACCAGGAGTCAAGGGAGCAGAAATCATGTTATTTAAACTGACTTTTTTTTTCTTTTTTTTTTCCTCTCTCAATCACTCATAAACGCACAATGTGTTCATCTCAGACACGGAGCCAACTTCATTACTATTTATATTGCTCTAGACTGCTTGTGTGCAGTCAATTCATAATTGTCCAGTTTTTCTAATTAATCACAAAAGATTTTTGTTTTGCCTGCAGCTAGTGCTGGGGTGACTCACAATGGCAAGCCAAAGCTCATACATCAAACACAGGCCCTCCTTCACTCTGGCCTCCTTCTACTGGAGAAGGCTGTGTGGTTCTTCTTTACCTAATAAAATCCTCGCTGGGCAGGGCAGCCCCAGGCAAAAATGGAGCACAGTGATAGATCCTAAACTGTGTGTGTCTTGTTGTTGTTTTCCCCAGGGCTGCGCTTTCAGCTGAAGCCAGAGCCTGATATTTGCGGGACAATTTCTACAACGGAATTTTTAATGTCTTTCCATCGTTCCTTCCTCCTGCCCAAGATTTTTTGATACAACTGAGCAAACAGAAACCTATCCCATTGCTGAAATATATCCTCTGTTATAATAGTGTCCAAAATCCGCTGGAACTAATCAATGATGCAAGGCTGAATGCTTGCAAACGTTATTGATGCAATCCTAAGAAGGTTTACTCTGAGGTAACTCCCAGTGGATTTGGATTTGGATTTGGATTTATTACATTCATATGCCGCCCTTTTCCCCGAAGGGGACTCAGGGCGGCTCACAATTCGGTTCTACCACAAAAACGCGGTAGACAAAAGCGCGCTCGATGAAAGCGCGTACGTGACGTCATCACAGCGCGACGAAAACATTGTGCTGTGATCGATAAATGTAAAATTAAAGCAAAAACCTTACCCTAACCCCCCCAAACCTAACCCTAACCCTAACCCTAAACCTAACCCTAAACCTAACCTTTAACCTAACGCTAAACGTAACCCTAACGCTCTAAACCTAACCCTAACCCTTAACCTAACCCTAACCCTAACCCTAACCCTAAACCTAACCCTTACGTTTATGTGAATCGGCTTGCTTTAATTTTATTTTTATTTCAATTTTTAATTTTTTTCGTCGCGCTGAGATGACATCACGTACGCGCTTTCATCGAGCGCGCTTTTGTGGACCGCGGTTTTGACGGGTCACGCACAATTCAGTCAGGGAAAGGGGTACAGACAGGGGATAAAAAAGACAAACATAACAGTACACAATTTAAAACACACAACAACCATACCATTCGAGGAGGGGGGGCAGAAGCTCTTTAGCCCCAGGCCTGTCGGAATAGCCAGGTTTTAAGGGCTTTGCGGAAGGCCTGGAGGGTGGTGAAGGTTCGAATCTCCACGGGGGTGCTCGTTCCAGAGGGTCGGAGCAGCCACAGAGAAGGCCCTCCTCCGGGTAGTCGCCAGTCGGCATTGGCCGGCAGATGGAATTCGGAGGAGGCCTAATCTGTGGGATCTGATCGATCTATTGGAGCCAACTTAATGTTGCTTTTGGATCGCTGTGGACAGGATTGCACAATTAAATCTCTGTCTTTTTTTTTTTTTAGCTGCTTTATAAAACAGTCATAAGAGCAATATAGAAGGGTACTGCTAACGGCAGTTTTAAAAGTGCAAATACTCCAAATGCAAAAATCTGATACCAACATTAATTATACCAATGTAATAGAAACATTCCTCTTACAATGTTTAATTTTCAGGCAGAGAAGCATTGCATATTAAAATGTTCCATGTTTATTGTTTTGTTTTACTATTGTGGGAAGTTATCATCCAGCCCTCTCCCAGAAAAATGAAATATCCTAGGAAATATTGAAAAGGCAGAATATTTCTCTGGATGTGAAAAGAAAGAAACACGCTTTAAAAGACAGAATAGCTGCCTGGAGCTTCCTGCCCATCCACACTTTGTCAATAGGCCATTGAGAAGGCCAGGCTAGCCCACTTTACATAATAAAGACTTCCCCACTGCAGCTGTAGGGGGAAGGGATATTACTCAACTCTCCACATGGCATCTGAGAACTCATACCTGGATTCAAAACAGCCTAGAGAGTAGCCCCCTGCATGGCACCATGGGAGTCTGACAACCAATCAGAATACATTTCTTACACAGGAACAGGAAACAGAGAGGTGGGACTAAACAGGGTATAAAAAGCCTAGCAAGCCCCTCCCTCAGCCCTTCTCTTCTTCTCCACCAACATTGAAGCATGTGATCCCCTTTTCTGTTCAGGGCTCAACCCATGTGGCCCTGTCCAACAATAAACCATCTTTCCAAGCAGCCTCCATGTCTCCAGTGTCTTTTTCCCCACTTAGAGCCGAACCCAGAAGGACATTTCTTTCAACACTATCACTACATGAAGAAAAATGTGAGGCAAAAAATGTTCTTAGTTTTCCTTTATTTGTTCAAGCAGTAGTTGTCACACCTAATCTTATCCATCCACTCGATAATACCAGGAAATATTCAATTATAGCTTATGGAAAGTATTTCCATAATGAACCTTCTCTACAAGTCCAGCATGATGGAATAGAAGTTAAGAGTTTGTTCCTTCCACTCATTTCCACTGTTTCATAGCTGTAGCTATAAATAAGCTGCTTCGTTAGTCATATTAGAAATAATATGAAAAAGAATCAGGTCCATAAATTCATGTTTCTGTCAATTAAATTAAAGCCTGGGTCAACCTGATGATGCCCCGCACCTTATTTTAACTTTTTTAAAATCACAGATTGAGATTATTTTTTGCTTATTTTTATCATAGTGGCTCTGAATTCAGCATCCAGAAGCCAATACAAATAGTGTATTACAAGTTGAAGTCCTCTTCCTCAGGCACCATTTTATTAGAACTGGTGTTTACATCAAACAGGATCTCCTAAGTACTTCATATTAAGCTTGGACAAATCATTTGCCTCGGGATTCAAGTGTTGTGCCATCAAAATTTAATCCTATTGTCGAAGCATTACTATTTTTACTGCCAAAGCAAACAGGGTGTAATCACTACCTGTTAAAATAGGAAGACTGAACATGTGAGATTTTATGATAAAAGAAAAAAAAATGCCCTCATATATACAAATAACACATTTTCAAGCCATATTTTTTTCAGTAGATATGCTAGCCATTTCCTAACTGTGCAGTGTTAGTATCTGTAAATCACTGAACCTGTTCTGGCCCCCACTTAGCCTGTTCCAAAACTAAAGTCACACAAAGCTTGCCAAAAGAAAGCCTTTATCAGCCTCGGCTCACGCTGGCTACGAGCACAAAATAAACATAGATAAAGTCTCTTGCAAACAAGGGTTACGCAGCGGAAGGCAGAAACAAAACTCTCACAGCACCAAGTTTTCAAGAAGCAAAATCACTTATCCAAGTGTCTCACAAACTCAAACAGGAACGGAACTGAATTCTCCATAAATGAACGACCAACCGCGAACGAATGAATGAATGTTGACTTCTGCAACCAGGGCGTGGCACCATCAGTCCTTTTATCTCCAGAAGACCACACTAACAAGCCCCAGCTGCATTGTTATTCCTACATCCCGACCAGGGGTGGGTTTCTCGCCCCGTTCCAACTGGTTTGGTTGGAACGGGGCCGGCGGCGTCCTCATGCACGCGCGCGGTGCACGCATGCATACTAGAATCTGCGCAACGCTCCAGCTGCTCCTGGAGGATCGCGCAGGCGCTGTATGCATCCTGCGCATGCGTGGAAGCGCAGAATTCATCAAAACCGGGTAAGGACCGCGGGCGGGCGGGCGGGCGGGTGAGCCCTTCGCTGTTCCCAGAAGTTACTTACTTCCGGGTTCGCCGACCAACCAGTTCGCAGGGACCGCCGCGAACCAGTTGAAACCCACCCCTGATCCCGACTCAACTCACAGCAAACTTCTGCTGAGTCACAACAGAACCATACCCTTAAAAACGCACTAATTTGACTGGCTTATGAGAAAACGGCACAGAGGAAAGAAAATCTAGCAATCTTGGTAACACATGCTAAGATCTCCAATTTTGAAAAACTTGATCACCAGAAATAGAGATGTAAAGCTGTGTATCATCAGCCTATTGATAATATCTCAACCCATAGTGATGGATGGTCTCACCCAGTGGCTTCGTGTAGATGTTAAAAGAGGAGCAGAGGAAGTACTGAGCCCAGTATTACCCCACAAAACAGTGGCTGGGGGCTGGACCAGCCTTGGAGAAAGGAGCTGAACCAGTGCGATACCAAGCCCTAAGCCAACGCAAAAGGATACCGTGGTCAATTGAACTGAGAGGTCAAGGAGAGCAAGGATGGATGTACTACTCCCATCCCATCCATAAGGATGACCAATCCCATTTCTGTCCCATAACAGGGCCTATTGCTATTGCTATTGCCTGAAACCCAACTGGAAGGAGTCTAGATTATCTGTTTCATTTAGGACCTTCTGGTGGGATAGGAAACTGGATGAAATTTGTCTGGATAGCTTGGGTCCAATTATGATTTCTTGAGGAGGAGGAGGGGCACAACAAGGCTTTATTAAATGGTGCTTGAAGCACTCCATTCTGTAGCAATGTGTTAATCACTGCTTGGACCCACCTACAGGTCACCACCCTAGAGGCTTTCACCAACCAGGAGGACCAAGAAGCAAATAAGCAGTTTGCCTTAATATCCCCAAAGATCCTATCCACTTTGTCAGGTCCAACAGAATCAAACCATTCCCAGATAATCTGGCAAGTCTCTTCCTCAGGCATCTCCAATGGATCTGCTCCATGCTTGGACTGAGAATGGATCTGAGCAATTTTATCCCTCAGGTGTTCAACAAATTCTTCAGCACAGCCCTGTAACTGGTCATCCAATCACCCTCTTCCCAAGGAGGGACCAGATGATCTTGAACAGGGTTCTTGGGTGACACTCTGTATATGCAGAGAAATAGTGATGTTTTGCTCCTCTTACTGCCACAAGATAGGCATTAATTGTGGCTCAGATGTATGTCTGTGACCCATGTCTGGTCAAATTCATTCTTAGTCTTCCTTTAGCAGGGTTCTAGCCATCTATTGGCCCTTTTCAGCATCCCCAGCTCCTGCGTAAACCACTGGGAGTTTTCGGATTTATGATCTAGGAGAGAGGGTGCGCAACATTGTCTTTTCCAGAACCTTGGCCAAAGCCTCCACAAGGCCATACATCAAAATAAATAGAACCAATAGTGTCAACTTTGCAACAACAAAAACTCCACAAACTGTTTGCCATTACTGATAATGCCCTGTTCCATATCATCACCCTACCCTTTAGAATAGAAGACTATTACTCTAAACAAGTGGTGGTATTCTACTGGTTTAGACCAGTTCGCCCGAACCGGTAGTGGAAATCACAGGTTTCTCTGCCCACCTGGCCCGGCTCTATGGCATCCCATTTAGGACCTTTTTTTCCAAAAATGCATGCACGGACAGCTGTGCACGCACTCACATTTGCGAACTGGTAGGGAAAGTAAGTGTATACCACCCCTGCTCTAAAACCATATATTTTAAGCAGTGTACAGTAATTCATGTAGCTATTCAAAATCCTATGGCTTTGTTTTCAATTAGGTAGAGTTTTAATATGTAGCTACCAAAGCTTTCAATAAAGATTGTAGTATGGATCATCCACATTTTGACTTCCAGTCAAACTATGCCTTCTCTCAGGTTCTTCTTTCGAAAGAAAAATTGTAGGAAATTTCTAGGCTCATCTATTACTTTTCCAGCTTCTAATTTCTTTTTTCTTTGGTAGCTGCTGAAAACGTTCAATTCTCATTGCACCGGAGTATAAGGAAAGAGGTGTTTTATTAAAATTTTCTTCTTTCAAAGTTTCAACGTTCCAAAGTTTAATAACATTTGTATGCCGCCCAATCCCGCAGGACTCCGGGCGGCTAACAATACAAATCAAAAATAGGAGAAAGAAAAGATAGATTTAAAAACACACCATGCACTCCCTTTCAAGTGGGGCTGGACCATATTTTGGGGTCAACAGCCCCAGGCCTGCTGGAACAGCCAGGTTTTAGTGGCCTTACGGAAGGCCGAGAGAGTGGGAAGGGTCTGGATCTCTGCGGGGAGATCATTCCACAGGGCCGGAGCAGCTACAGAGAAAGACCTCCCCCGAGTAGTCGCCAACCGGCATTGTCCGGTCGACGGTACCCGAAGGAGGCCCAATCTGTGAGATCTTATAGGTCGTTGGGAGGTATGTGGCAGGAGGCAGTCCCTTAGGTATTCAGGTCCTAAGCCATGTAAGCCATGAAATTCTTTAAAAATATATGCAGTTCTACAAAACCTAGGGGTTCCCCCTGTAGTTGCTGATATGTTTCTCTTCTTTCCTAGTGTGCCTGTTTCAAATATAATCCTAATAGTTCGAAAGATGCCAATCCATCTTTCAAAAGCAGCCAGAAACCATCCTATGCCCTCTGCTCCATCTTTTTTTTTTGGGTGGTAGGAAATGAGAATGGATACCAAGTTGATGAAACTGTCATCATTTACTTACAGGGCAAATGCCTCTTATATCTTTTGAGAAATTAAAAAAAGAATCTCTGCATAAAGGAGATAATCATCCAACTAACCAGTAAGATAATTCTGCCCTTTTTATATGTGTATGTATCTCCTCCTTTTGCTATCTCCTCCTAGATTCTCCATTCCATTTCCCAAGTTTCTTTCCCCTTCGTTTTCTTTTAACCATGGTTAACATTCATTATTCCATGTGTACCATGGCTGGTTAATCAATACTGAATTATTGGGGGAGGGGAATGTCTTTGCCTTAAGATGTTTTTCCTAAATATTGTTTTTACTTGTACAATTACCCTGAGCCTGCTGATAATTTCCTTCTTATACAGGACTGCTTATCACTCCAGTGACATAGTCAGACTTCGGGTAGTAGTATAAAATTAATGGGGTTTTCACGTGCCTTTAATTCCAACAGGTAAAATATTTAACAATACAATTAACTTCTATTGAAATCAGTGGAAGTACTTAATATCCTCTGCCATGTATTGGTCAAAAAGGAGACAGTAGGTTTGAAAGAATCTGTGCCACTTCTTTCCCTGCTTAAAGGAGGGTTTGATTAATCTTGCATCGATTTGAAAGCTGGAGGCAGAGGGGAAGAGAATGGTACCTGCAAATATTAGGTGAACAGGCAAGTTTTCTCTCATCCAGGGATGTGCAGTCAGGGGAGGCAGGGGAGGCAGAGCCCCCTTGAGTCTTCCATAGCTGCACCAGTTAATGTTATTCTCCTTTTCAGGTATAGTCCAAGAAATTTGAGAGACCGCCTTCTGCCAATTACCTCCCTGCGACCTATAAGATCTCATAGGTTAGGCCTCCTCCGCATTCCATCGGCCAGCCAATGTCGGCTGGCAACCACAAGGAGGAGGGCCTTCTCAGCAGCGGCCCCGACCCTTTGGAACGAGCTCCCCGTAGAGATTCGTACCCTCTCCACCGTCCAGGCCTTCCGCACGGCCTTGAAGAACTGGCTCACCCGTCAGGCCTGGGGATAAGGACCATTACCCCGCCCGAATGTTGTATGCATGTTGCTTATTATTTTATTATGTGTTGTCGTCTTAGTGCTGTATTCCCCCCTTCCTGGTTTTCTGTGAGCCGCCCTGAGTCCCCTCAGGGAAAAGGGCGGCCTACAAATAAAATCAATTCAATTCAATTCAAAAATTCTTCGCATATGACTAATAAACAAACATAAAAATGTATTGGTTAAGATCGTTCCAGCGCCGCGGCAGTTGGGGAGCCCGCCCACATTCCCGGCACCGGCGGTCGGGCGAGAGGCGCGGCTGCTCCCAGTAGTCGCCCCGTCGACGCGGAGCCCACCAGCGGCCAGGCAGGTGAGAGCGAGGGGGCCGAGCCGGGCAGCTGAGCGCAGCAGCAGCCTTTGCCGCAGAGCAGAGCCGCCCTCCGTCGGGAGGCCAGCTATATATATTGATATATATTGATATATATCACAGTAATGATGTATTTTATTGTCTCTCATGTAATTTACAAACTTAAAAATGGGAGGTGAAAGGGCCTCATAAGTGGAATAGCCTAGGGTCTCTTTTCATCTAAATCCGGCCCTGTCTACAAGGCAAAATTGAATCGTTTTCCTGTGTTGCCTTTTCTTAAGATCAAGAGAATAGATAAGGGTTGTCAAACTCATGTCGTCATGGCAGCGTGACATGACATATCTGGACTTTTTTCCCCTTCACTAAACTGGGTGGGAGTGGGGCAGTGGTGGGTTTCAAAAAAATTTAGAACCTCTTCTGTAGGTGTAGCCTGCTTTGTGGGAGTGGCTTGCAGGCCATGTGACTGGGTGGGAGTGGCTTGCCGGCCATGTGACTGGGTGGGCGTGGCCAACTTGTAAAATGTGGGGAAACTCACTTAATAATGCTCTTGCTTAGCAATCAAAATGTTGGCTCAGAAACTGTGGCATTTGAAGCACGCAAGTCTTAAAGCTGTCACGTTACAAGACCCTTGCACCCCTAACCCTTTAGGGAAAAAAACCCCAGGGGTGTTCAAACTTGACAGCTTTAAGACTTGTGGACTTCAACTCCCAGAATTCCTCCTCTCGCTCTTCATCTTGATGATGGGCAGTGGGGAGGGAACTGGAACCGGTTCTAAATGGCGCTGTAGATTTGTGGAACCTCTTCTATAGAAGAGGTTAGAACTGGCAGGAACCCACCCCTGGAGCGGGGCCAGCACATAACACAACCGGCCCACAGACCAGGAGTTTCACCCCCCTGGATTAGAAGAAAGAGAGCTGTAGTTTTTTGTTTTTTTTTCAATGGAGTGTCCCTCAAGTTCAACATGGGGCTCTACCAACAGCAATATCCTCGCAAGATGTTTTCCCAGACACTTTTATAATGTATTCACACTGAGCATTTTTTTCCATATCATATTTTACTTTTAATTATTGGGAAAACCAGTGTGCTGAAACTCCATCCCTTGACTCCCCGAATGCTTTTGTCAAGCACATTTCTCAAATTATATCAAGGCTTTCTCTACAGTTGTCACCACTAGTGTGTGTGCGTGTGTGTGTGTGTGTGTTGCCATTTTGGATTTTTGTGACTGCACATGCACAGTAGTATTAAAGTATTAAAACCCTATGAACCGAATGGGTAGACACACACTCCATGACATTTAAAATAAGTAGGCTCCATGTTAAAATCCGTGGATTTTGAAAACTTTTAATGCCTTTATTCAGAAGGCAATATAAACAAAGAGTTTTGTGCATGACTATTCAGCTAAAAGCGTTTCCCAGTAAGTAACTGTGGCACAGCCCATTTTGGAAAGCATCTTAATGATGATTTAAAGATAGCCCTTTCTTACTTTTGTCCAACCCCCATGGACTTCATGTGTGGTTTCTTGGCTGTTGCCAAAAGCAGAAAAAAAAGAAAAATCTAAAATATCCACACAAAGAAAGAAAGGAATTTTCTTCAGTCCTAAAATAGAAAGCAATCTGACTAGAGGAACATGGAAACAAGGTTCAAGAAAGAATCAACATTCAAAAGTCACATCAAAGACAAGAGAAAATATGGCAATATCCCCTAGTTATGGCCAACATGTTGATTTACATTTTATTTATTAACCAGTTAGGGATGGGGGAAAAAACCAGGCTCTAGTAGAGAGAGCTTGTTCAGTATAGGCCAAAGAACAAGCCAGCCAGTTAAAATCCAAGAATATTGTTGGATTTAAATTATGGGTAAAATGACCACCCAGCCTTTTGAAATAATTGCTAAAAATTACTCTGGGGAAGGGATGCAGTGGCTCAGTGGCTAAGACGCTGAGCTTGTCGATCAGAAAGGTCGGCAGTTCAGCAGTTCGAATCCCTAGCGCCATGTAACGGAGTGAGCTCCCATTACTTGTCCCAGCTTCTGCCAAACTAGCAGTTCAAAAGCACATAAAAATGCAAGTAGAAAAATAGGAATTACCTTTGGTGGGAAGGTTAACAGTGTTCTGTGCGCCTTTGGTGTTTAGTCATGCCGGCCACATGAACACTAAGTTGGTCTTGGGACAGCGCTGGCTCTTTGGCTTTGAAATGGAGATGAGCACCGCCCCCTAGAGTAGGAAACGACTAGCACATATGTGCGAGGGGAACCTTTACCTTTTACTCTGGGGAAGTGGATTATAGTTCCATGCTGTAGCTGAGATATTTTTGAATCCCCTTAATAGCAATAGCAGTTGGACTTATACACCGCTTTCATAGGGTTTTCAGCCCTCTCTAAGCGGTTTACAGAGTCAGCATATTGCCCCCAACAACAATCCGGGTTCTCGAGCACAGTGAAGTCCTAATCTATTTCTGTGGATGGATGCAAAGTCCTGGAGGTAATCAACGTTAAAAGCCATCCCAGTGAAAGGTTTATAAATAAGAAAATTCTGTGGCTACACGAATAGAGAGGGATGGGAAGACAAGAAAAAGACTTACCCTCTCTTTTGGATCTCTGGCCCTTGGTTGCTTTCATTTAGCCCTCTGAAAGCCATTGATTCAGGCTTCTGGTGACTGCAATTCATCATAGTCCAGAAGACGGGAAGGGAGACTGAGAGGAAGAGGGAAGGATATAAGAAAGCAGGGCCATCATAAATAAATGCCGAAGTGGCGCAGTGGTTAAATACAGCACTGCAGGCTACTTCAGCTGACTGCACTTCTGCAGTTCGGCTGTTCAAATCTCACCGGCTCAGGGTTGACTCAGCCTTCCATCCTTCCGAGGTGGGTAAAAATGAGGACCCGGATTGTTGTTGGGGGCAATATGCTGACTCTGTAAACCGCTTAGAGAGGGCTGAAAGCCCTATGAAGCGGTATATATAAGTCTAACTGCTATTGCTATTGCTATTTAGCCCTCTGAAAGCCATTGATTCAGGCTTCTGGTGACTGCAATTCATCATAGTCCAGAAGATGGGAAGGGAGACTGAGAGGAAGAGGGAAGGATATAAGAAAGCAGGGCCAACATAAATAAATGCATTTACCCAATTTGGGGTCTGAGTTACCTGGGGTTTTTTTGCTTACCCACCATTGCTATAAGGTCTCCTTCTAGGGGAGGATGGAATCTTGAAGGAAGGGTAGTAGTAGCTATGGGTGCTTACAAATTATCCCAGCTTTGTATAGGAGAAAGTTTCATCCATAGCAGACATGTTAGAATTAAGCACACACCAATAGCACTCAAGAAATGAAGTTTCACCAATAGCATGCAGACCAGAGGTGGCAT
Organism: Thamnophis elegans; assembly: GCF_009769535.1. Taxonomy (NCBI): domain Eukaryota; kingdom Metazoa; phylum Chordata; class Lepidosauria; order Squamata; family Natricidae; genus Thamnophis; species Thamnophis elegans. Next base: position 7,737,732 of record NC_045548.1, read on the forward strand.
TCAGCAGGTTCTGACCAGTTCTGGAGAACTGGTAGTGGAAATTTTGCATAGTTTGGAGAACCAATAAATGCCATCTCTGGCTGGCCCTGCTCCCATCTATTCTCTGTCTCCTGAGTCCCAGCTGATCGGGACGAAATTGAGATTTTGCACTATCCTTCTCCTGGAGTGGGGGTGGTAATGGAGATTTTACAGTATCCTTCCCCTGGGGTCGATGAGTTCCCTTCCCCTCTCGAATCGTGTGGCTGTTGGTTGTTTTTAAATGCCCTGTACTTTTGTAGTTTTTGTGTTTTTCCCTTCTCCTCCTTGGGTTTGTGCGCCGCCCTGAGTCCCGCTGGGAATAGGGCGGCATATAAATAAAATGAAACTCGAAACTCGAAACTCGAAACTCGAAACTCGAAACTCGAAACTCGAAACTAGTAATGTTCAGTGTTTCCTAGTGTCCCTCTGCTTACTGATTAGGAAAAAATAACTGCACAGTCTGCACATTCCCATTTGATTCGTTGTTGTTTCTAAAGCTGAAGGGTTACGGTTAAAACACATTTAAAGGTAAAAACTTCAGAGAAGGGTTCAAAGGGCGCTTTGTTAAGGAGCCAGAGATGCCCAGCTCACTTTCTTTGTCATCCGCAGAGCTGTTGCAAAAATGCACCTTAGTGCTCTCTATCCAACAAGCTATCTTCAGGGCGTTTGCCAACAGCCCAGGGAACATTCCTCTGTAATTGTAGGTTGCTCACTTCTGTACTCTGTCTCACCCTTTAAAAGACTCCTGATAAAGAGTAACAGTTACAAAGGCAGATGTTAATTAATCTTTCACTTTTGGAGTTCACGCAGAGAGCAGCTGGCTATCTGGTGTGGTCTCCACCCTACCCTTTTTTTCCGTCACAAAGTCCCCCGCGCTCCCAGTGTGGCCCATTAATGCAATCTTCTCAAACTGATGCCATCAGATTTGGTTCTCATAATCCCTAGCCAACATGGTCACGAAATTAGTAGCACTAAATAATATGGGAATTTAAATTAATGTGAGATAATATCCAGAAGATTTATCCATAACTATGTACAATAGCAATAGCAATAGGAGTTAGACTTATATACCGCTTCATAGGGCTTTCAGCCCTCTCTAAGCGGTTTACAGAGTCAGCATATCGCCCCCACAGTCTGGGTCCTCATTTCACCCACCTCGGAAGGATGGAAGGCTGAGTCAACCTTGAGCCGGTGAGATTAGAACCTCTGAACTGCAGATAACAGTCAGCTGAAGTGGCCTGCAGTACTGCACCCTAACCACTGTGCCACCTCGGCGCAGCATAACTATATAGCAGCATAACTATATAGAAGCAGGGGTGGGCTTCAAAAATTTCAGCAACAAGTTCTCTGCAAGGTTGCTGGGTGGGTGTGGCCATGGAGGGCATAGCCTAGTTGACTTCCTGCACCATGGGGGGTGGGGGGGCATTCTCCCCTTCCCCAGACTCCAGAGGCTTTCATTGAGCCTCTGGGAGGGTACAAACTTCCTCCCCCAGGATCTGGAGATCCTCCGGAGGCCAGAAATGGACTCATTTCTGGCTTTCCAGAACTTCCCAAGCTTCCATGTGGACCCTGCATTTACCTCATATCCAAAACAGGCCACGTGGAGACTCCTGGGAGGGTGGGGTGGGCAGGTTCAGCCATGGGTGGGATTTGGAGATTCTCCGAACTAGCCATCACGTTGGCTATGGATTTCCTGAACCCGGGCGAACCCATAACAGCCCACCCCTGACCCAAAGGCCCTTGCCAGGCTACCCAAGGACAGAAGAAGGGCTGATATCCAGAACCTTTTTCTGAGCATGGAAGGTTCCAGATGTGTCTTCCTTTTTCTTTCAGAAATCATTAATTGAACGGAAAGAGCGAATTGAAAACTTGGCATCCACAATGAGGAACAAGATCAGGGATCGCAGGACACTGTAAACTTCTTGCTTTGGAAAGATTTCATCCCCAAAGAAGTATTTCTCAAGGTTTAAGATATGTGGACCACAGGTGGATTGCTGCCAGTTTGGCCCGGATCGGGCAAACCGGTAGTAGCGGTGGTGAGAGGCTCCGCCCACCCGCCCGGACACTTCTGCGCATGTGGGAGCGCGCCCGAACCAGTAGTAAAAAAAATTAACCAGTAGTAAAAAAAATTAACCAGTAGTAAAAAAAATTAACCAATAGTAAAAAAAATTAACCAGTAGTAAAAAAAATTAACCAGTATTAAAAAAAAATAGAGGGAGAAAATGGACTTTTCTGGCTGGGGAATTTTGGAATTGAAGTTCACAAATCCTAATTATTTTAAGAAACATGGCCTCAAAGGAAGCTTTTTCCAATCTAAAACTTACTAAAGAGAATTCTACGGCCAGATGTAACGGGTTGGGCCACTTCAAAATCTAATTAATTTCCGGGTAAGTGTTTCCATCCTGATTTCTAATAGTTTGTTATCAAGCTAGCTGTAAATAAAATGAAGTTTCCCTATGATTCCATCCTGACTGCAATTTGCCCAGATTTTAATCCACTAGCCTCCAATTTTATGCTGTGTTAATAAGGAATTTGAAAGTATTGTACACCTCTTGCACATTGCTTCTGATTTTTCCAAGTACCTAATATACTTCTTGGTGTGTTTATCAGAAGTAATGTTGCCAGGAATTATGACAGCGAAAAATCTAAATCTATTGATAGATGTCAGTTTGACTTGCAACTATTGTAAGATTTCTGTTGTAACTTAACAGCAGTGAAGGGATTCCCTGTCAATTAATTGCTAAAATGGCCAAAAAAAAAACCCAGATACCATTCAGTTAGGGTACTCAAAGGAATTTCTAGTTTCAGAATTATTTAATATTAAAAGTTGAATTTTGTATCCACCAATGATTTTCTACTAAAAACACCGCACATTCCATAAACCTGAAGTACTCTTCAAAACAAATTTCATAGCTTTCTCATATAAAGTTCAGACTTGCATCAGATCAAGGTAGTAAAGAATCAAACTTAGCAAATAATAACAATTGATGGCGAATAATTTTTCCTTCAGCTCTACAGTATGTAATAGCAGTGAAGCAGATTGAAATTGCCAGATTTGACCATCTAAATTTTGATGTATCTTTGGAATTTGCAATGTGGTTTTTTTGTTACATCACACCATTAGATTCAAACAACCAATTTCCAGTTTTTAAAGATTCTACTTACCTATGATATATTTAACTAATTACAAATATGGGAATCCAGAATTCCATTTTACCAAAGTCTTTTTACAAGTAATATAACAAGCATTGGAAGTTGTGCTCTGGGTACGTGAGTGTGTCTGTGCAACTTTTTTCTAGCTTAGCAAAAATAAAAGCTGCAGTTTTTCTAGCTCTTTCTGTTAAATTGTTCAGAATTCATAGAGCGAAGGAAAGTGGAACAGGTTGTTGTGTAGGATAAGACATAGTGGGAATTTATCTGAACCATGATGATGATTTAACTCAGAGTGACTGCACTCTGCACTTTTAGGGTGAAGAAAGTTATACATATTATAAACAGAATCAGGTATTTCATCCACAGATCTGTCCAACTCATAGTCTATCAAATTGAACTTATCCCATCAACACACAGATAGTCCATTAAGGGCTCAATGTAGTCCTAAATCCATAACCATAACAGAGTTGGAAGGAACCTTGGAGGTCTTCCAGCCCAAACCCCCACTCAAACAGGAAGCCCTATACTATTTCAAACAAATGCTTGTCAAATTTCTTCTTTAAAACCTCCAGTATTGGAGCACTTACAAGGAGCCGAGGTGGCGTAGTGGTTAAATGCAGCACTGCAGGCTACTTCAGTTGACTGCAGTTCTGCAGTTCGGCTGTTCATATCTCACCGGCTAAGGGTTGACTCAGCCTTCCATCCTTCTGAGGTGGGTAAAATGAGGACCCGGATTGTTGTTGGGGGCAATATGCTGACTCTGTAAACCGCTTAGAGAGGGCTGAAAGCCCTATGAAGCGGTATATAAGTCTAACTGCTATTGCTATTGCTATTGCTATTATTGAGCACTGAACAATTGCCTCCCCCCCTCCATTCTGTTGTGTGTGTCCCCCCAGAAGACACAGGTGCAGGCTGAATCCAAAAAGAAGTGGCAGCAGTCCTTGAAACACAGCAATTCTAGTATTGTAGTGTAGAATTTGTTCTACTACCTGTTCAAAAGAGCGAAGCTGATTTCTTTCCAGATCTGAAGGCGGAATGCACTTTATCCAACATTTTTAAAGAAGGTGGGGAGCAATCCAGTGGCATGCAATTGTGTCCTCCCCCTCCCCCCCCCCCCCCCCCCCCGTTGTGGTTTTGTGTTGGAAAAGTGTCTGGAGCACAACTGCTTTGTCATTCCAAGGTGATTGCTGCTTTCTTCAGACTTCAAGAAAGTCAAGAGGCAACAGCTACAGAATCAGGATTCTAATCTGGTAATTATAGCCCCTCAACCTGACACAAGATGACTCCAATGCCATTTTGACCCAAACCATATTGCCCTTTCTGCATTGTTAATTAGACTTAAGAATGCAGAAGTACCAGTATAAGAACCTCGGCTGGCTTGCCCTCCCTCCCTAAGTGTTATTATGACATTAAGTAGATGATTCTGTTGTGGTAGAGGGGTGTTTTTTTTTCAAAAAAAAAAACTAGCTAAAAACTGCTGCTGTAGCCATGGGTTTGCAACCATTTGGAGAGCTTTGAAAAGTGGTCATTTTCGGATTAACTCTCTCTTGTCTTCCCTTTGATGCTTAAGAAATACAGGTTGGGAACGTTTTACCTTCCCCTTTGCTGGCTGTCCATCTTGATGGCCCAATCAGAATAAAATCTCCAAAGCCCCTGGCGCTCCCTCTTGACAGCAGAAAGGAATTCCCAAATGTTAAAAGCTTTCTGTGCTACTTCAGTCTGGAGTTTCCTGCCGCAAATCAATCATGTTTGTTTTGCAAACCCTAGCAGTTGGTGAAGATTCTGCCCTTGCTCTCATAAAGCACCACGCCAATAATTCAGATGAAAACATTTAAGGGTAGGTAGAGAAAGATTTTTTTTTCCTATTAAAAAGGCGCAACAAGCATTCCATTAACCTGAGTGAAATGTCACATTTCTTACCTAAGCAAAAATTGACATGACTTGCTAAGAATTTTGTACTGGTATCTATGGTCTTGTCTTCACCTTAAAAACCAATAAAATGGACATAATTCAAATACCAGCCACTTACTTCTTTCATCTCCTTCCATCATATGTTTTATGTTTTTTTAGAATTTTTAATTGTCTTATCAGGGGTTTTTTTCCCCCTGAACTCAGAAACTTTGTAGATATTGGCTTAATAAAAGGATATTTTTAATAGCTAGAGCCATTTAACTGTAGGTAATGAAAAATTAATTATCCTATTACAAATATTTTGAAGACAAATTGTTACAAGGTCTTCAAAAAATATGAATTTCCTTTTAAATATTGGGAGGATATCGGAAAGTTGGACAAGTGCAAATATAACGTTCATTCCTGGTCTTGTTGTATTCCAGTCTTTTACTGAATAAAGATTATAAAATATTTGTGATGATTTTAGCTCAAAGAATGAAAAGTGTCTTGCAAGATTTTATAGATCCAGATCAGTGTGGCTTTTTCATCTAAAAGACAATTAAAAAACAATATTAGAAATATTTTAATGTATTAGAATATTTGGAATATGATAATGAAAAAGAAACCATGTTAATATTTCTTGACACAGAGAAAATATTTGATACTTTGAACTTGGCTTTCCCCTTTAAATGTTTGTACAGTATAAGATTTGGAGGAAATTTGATTGTATGCATGAAATCAATATACCACATAAATGGCACAAATTATAGTTAATTGTATTTTTTTAAAAAAACCTGTGGAATGCAGAAAGGGACAAGTGAAGATGACCCACTATTGCTGCTGTTATTCAGTTTGGTTCTTGAAGTTCTGAATAGAGATATCAGACAAGATAATACTTTATTTTTAAGCTTTGCTCTAGCTGTTCTCTACAGCTAGAGGGAAGCTTAAAAATAAAGTATACAAACTAAGGGCATTTGGGAATAACTTGGTTTTAATTCTAGAAAATCCTAAAGAGGAAAGAGGTGTAGAGAAGAAATGAGGAGAAATGAGTAGGAAATTGATATTTTGTGTGTGTGTGTGTGTGTGTGTGTGTGTGTGTGTGTCATATGGTATATATGATATGATATATGACATATGATATTGAAATTAGTGTGAGATTAATGGTATAAATATAAGTATGTATAAATAAATAAAATGAACTTAGTATTTTCGTTAAATTTAAAATTAGCAATGAGAAAATGAAGATTTTACAAAACAATAGGATGAAGGAGCAAAAAGAATTGATAGTAAAAGCTGGTTTTCAAATTGGAAAAAAAAGTAAAATAATAAAAGTGAGATACTTTGTCATTGTTATGACAAATATAAACTGTATCTTATTTCAAAAAAATTATGTCAAGGGAAGGAATGAAATTAAGAAAGATTTATTAAAATGGGGAAAAGTTACAATTATAATTTTTGGAAGAATTTCTGTAATAAATATGAATGTATTATTTAGAATGATGCTTTTATATAAAACAATATCTGTTCTGAAAAATGATGTACCTTTTAAGCAAAGCCAAAACGATATATCCAGATTTATATGGCAAAGATTAAAAAAAAAAACCCAGAAATTTGTTTGGTATAGATGAAAAACTGGGTGTTGCTGAGGAATGAGAGAATGTTAGAATTAGAAGAACATAAAGTAAGGTTTGAATGGCATGGTGTTTTTTTTTAAAGATTCAACAAAGTCAGAGTTATAGATTTAAAAAAAATTTATGTAGAAAGTACCATACTAAACATATGGAATAAATATAAACAAGATTGTGCCCTAAAATACATTTATTGGTCTCAGCACAAGAAGCATTTCTTTAGAAATTAAACAATGGATAAAGAGAAATGATTAAAATATCAAGATTTGTTAGTACAGGAACAGAATTTAAAATGGGGCCAAGAGACCAATTGACTACAGTGAGATATAGTTTTCACTGATTTTCATATGCACAATTAAGAGAAAGATTTAAATGGAGATAAAAGTAATAGGAATTGAACAACATAAGATGGAATTTGAGACTGAACAATGTACAAATGATGAACATGTGATTACTAACATGTATACATTTTTGTTGAGATTTCGAACGAAAAAGGGACAAATTAAAGACTACATAATAAAATGAGTTAAGTACAGTATATTGATTATAATATACGCATGGATCAATGGGAGAGAATTTGATTAAAAGGACTGAAAATCACATTGTTTTATAATTTAAGAGATAATAAATTGATGTACCATTGATATATGTCACCAAAGAAATTATCAAGGATATATAAAGTTATTTCTAATCAATGTTGAAAATATGAAAAACCATGAAAGGGACATTTTACCATACATGGCAAATTTGTAAAAAAAAAAAAAGCAAAAAAATGGACGCAAATATATATGATGATACCAAGAATTCTAAAAATGAAATCAGCTTTTAAAAAAATGGGACTTAAGTATAGCCAATGAGAATGTCTTCCATTCTCTTCTATTCTGATTTTATTTACGTTAACTCCAAGAAGATTATAACATGCACAACTAAAGAGAAATATTGGAATCCCACAATGAGTTTTGGATTGTGAAGATGGTAGGATTTATAGAAATGGCAAAAATGACCTGTTTAGTCAGGGATAGAACAATAAGCACTTTTATAAAGTCTAGAAATCTTTAAATAGACTTTTTTTTGCTGAAAATTGGGTGGGGGGCATGATTATTTCTAGATTTGCTGATTAAAATGGTTGAATATATGATAAGGGGAACTATATTATATAATCTAAAGAAGGAAGGAATGACAGTAAGCTTTAAGAAGATTGGAAGTTGCTCCTTTAATTTTCTGTTTTTTTTTCCCAAGTTTTTTTGTTTTCTACACTTTTTCTCTTTTCTCTTTGTCTTTAACTTTTCATTACGTTATGTTGATCTTTTATCCCTCTGAAAAAAGTTAAACACACTTTTTTTAATGAACTATCCAAAGTTGAAACTCTCTCACTTGAAAAAGTTCGTGTATATTTTTTTGGCTTATCAGCCATTTTACAAGCCTGTGCAACTTTTGCTTGTAATGGGAATTCCCATGCAAAATAAAATTTAATCGGGTAATTTCAGCAGTCAAGCCAATCATTTGTTCAGCTGATGACTATGAAGCTTATTGAAACCTAGCATTGCTAGCTCCTAAACAAAATCATTAAAAATAACAGAAAGTATGTATTCTCCAAATTGGAGAAATGAACAATAATATGGCAGTACAGTTCCTGAATAAAGACAGGAAAACTGGGATAATGTCCTAATTTGACATATATGGTAATGGAGCCTGAACTATGACTGAACAGGAAAAAAAAAATTGGAGTATTGTTGAATAACTCTAATTAAAATGTTTACCCAGCATAAACCCCTTATGAAATATGCAAATACCATTTCAGGAAGGCTTAAGGCACAGCTACAGTCATTCTGACTATACTTTATAGCTGACAGGTGTGGTCTTGCCCTGAGTTTCATCTACCATTCTATAAAAGAAGAGCTCTATTGAAGCTCAACCTTGAAAACAAATGGTTAGAGTGATGTTCCTTTCCCCTCCCCAGAAATTCTGAATTCTGTATGCATTCTGTATGCATCAGGAGAATTGGAAGAGCTGCTTCTTGTGTCCTAAAATTAGGGTAATTATATCCAACAGATCTGGGAAATGCAAAGTTTGACACAATTGTATGAAGAATCTGCCCTTCACACAGTCAGGAGCATGGAGTGACATAGCAGTAGAGAGCTTGTACCATTGTCAACCCATGTCATGTCAAGTGATGGTCAGAGCATTCATTCATTCTTATCCTGGAATAAAAAAGGAATGGATTATCACTGGATTTGACTACTGGGCTGTTTGAAAGATTTGCTCGATGGTGACATTTCTAACCATTCATGCGATGAATGGATTAATACAGGTGTCCAAAGGATTGGGGGAGGGGGGGCGCTGGATTAAAGCATATAAAATATTTAGGAAATACAAGTAGTCTTAGACTTATGATCACAATTGTGCCCCAGATTCCTATGGCTGAGCGAGACCGCTGTGAAGTAAATTTTGCCTCTATGCTACAACCTTTCTTGCCAGAGTTGTTAAGTGAATCACTGCAGTTGTCAAAGTAGAAACACAGTCATTAAGTGGATTCTGGATTTTGCTGGTCCAAAGATCGCAAAAGGTGGTCATATGACACCTCCCCCAGGAGACTGCAATCATCCCAAATATGAGTCCGTTGTCATCCATCTGAATGTTGATTGCGTAACCGTGGGGATGCCGCAACGATAAGTGTGAAAAAAAGTCATACGCCACTTCTTTCCAGTGACGCTGTAAGTTTGAATGGTCACTGAATGAATAGCAATAGCAATAGCAGTTAGACTTATATACCGCTTCAAAGGGCTTTCAGCCCTCTCTAAGCGGTTTACAGAGTCAGCATATTGCCCCCAACAATCCGGGTCCTCAGGAAGGATGGAAGGCTGAGTCAACCCTGAGCCGGTGAGATTTGAACAGCCGAACTGCAGAACTGCAGTCAGCTGAAGTAGCCTGCAGTGCTGCACTCTAACCACTGCGCCACCTCGGCTCAAATGAAATGTTACAAGTCAAGGAATACCTGTAGTTGGTCATCTTCCCAAGACCAGGGTCCACTCTTCTTGTGACGGGCGGGATTGTTCCACTCCTGAGGGCCTCTGTTTCTTTCTCTCTCTCTCTCTCTCTCTCCCTCTCCACCCCTTCTCTCTCATTGCTGACAAGTAGAGTTTTCCCTAACTTGGGAATTCAAGCCTTCCAGGCATGGAAGTTTCATAAGTTTCAATTGTGCATAATAGGCAACTGTTACAGGAATGAAAAAATGGTAAACCCATGCATATTTTAACAGCACACTGGTGTTTATATTAAAGTGTTCTGGTATTTAGATATACTTTACAGTATATTGTTTCTTTACATACAGTATATTGTTTCTTTACCTGCCTTTATTTGAAGGATATCAGTTCTCTCTCTCTCTCTCTCTCTCTCTCTCTCTCTCTCTCTCTCTCTCTCTCTCTCTCACACACACACACACACACACACACACACAGAGAGAGAGAGAGCAAACAGCAGGCCACAATGCTGTAAGGGAGTATTTATTTATATTTAATTAATTTCATTCATTAATATTTAGGGGTTATTACGAGAACAAACAGAATTTTTCTCTCTCTTTTTTGGTTGTTATTTTCCAGCTGCCTTTTTTATAAGTATGGAATTTATAAGTTCATGCCTCGGCTTCCCTTCCCACCCCTCACCCTAACCCCCAGAAGTAAATAAAGTTTATTACATTTTCTCCAAAAGTTTGAAAGTGGTTTGTTTGGGGGTTTTTTTGGGATAGAGCTTACAGTTCAAAGAAGTTCTACCAAAACCAATTTGAGGCATTTATATTATATCAGACAGGTATTGCTAAATTTAAGCCACGGCACGATTGAAACCCTTCCCCCCCCCCCAGAAATGCTGCGTGGCGTTGTTTTCTTGGGACACTTGTATACATGAAACTGGAATAAACATTTGCGTTCTTCCACCGGCTCAAAAAAAAACCCGTGACGGTGAGTTTAGTTTAGTTTAGTTTAGTTTTAGTTTATTTGTATGCCACCCTTTTCCCTAAAGGGACTCAGGGCGGCTCACAACTCAAAGGGAGGGGAAAAACAAACAGAATTACAAAAAACATAAAAAGCCATACATAGTTAAAACACAACAATCATACCATTCGAAGTGGGGCAGCGAGTCTTTAGCCCCAGGCCTGTCGGAACAGCCAGGTTTTAAGGGCTTTGCGGAAGGCCTGGAGGGTGGTGAGGGTACGAATCTCCACGGGGAGTTCGTTCCAGAGGGTCGGAGCAGCCACAGAGAAGGCTCTCCTCCGGGTAGTCGCCAGTCGGTACTGGCCGGCGGATGGAATTCGGAGGAGGCCTAGTCTGTGGGATCTAATTGGTCTAGTGGAGGTAATTGGCAGTAGGCGGTCTCTCAAGTATGGGGAGTCCTCACGATGGGGTTTGTTTCAAATGGGTGTGGCTTCAAAGGAAAAAGGGAGTTTGGAAAGGAGTGAGGAAATCAGCCCTCATGAGTGGCAGGAAGAATGTGGCTCAATTGTGAAGCCACCGCCCAAGGACATGTGGATTCACAACTTTTCCAGGTGGCAGGTGCTGAAAGCATGAACAGGGGATGGGGGCAAATCCTTTCTCTGGCTGGCTGCTGAACCAACCCCGGTGTTGTAGGAGAAAAGGCAAGGAGGGTGCTCCCTCTTTTGCGTGCCAATAGGAAATGAGGGTGCATGCCGCACACTTCCTCCCTTTGCTTGCTCAACTGCCAGTAAGATCCCACAGATTGGGCCTCCTTCAGATGCCGTCAGCCAGACAGTGTCGGCTGGCGGGTCCCCGGAGGAGAGCCTTCTCTGTGGCTGCTCCGACTCTTTTTGGAATCAGCTACCCCCAGAGATCCGGACCTTACCCACTCTCGTGGCCTTCAGGAAAGCTGTAAAAACCTGGCTGTTCCGGCAGGCCTGGGGCTGTTGACCTCATTGTTGAGGTCCAGCCCCGATTAGAATGAATGTATGTGGTTTTGTGATTCTTTTTTTCTCTTTTTTTTTCTTTCTTTTTTTGTAAGCTGCCCGGAGTCCTTCAGGATTGGGCGGCATATAAATTTTGATAATAATAATAAATAATAATCTTATTTCTCTTGTAATCCAGGGGCATTCCGGTTCAAACGTCTATTGATGCTATATTCCGAAACAGAGGTGGGTTCCTACCGGTTCGCACCGGTTCAGTAGAACCGGTTTGTCAAATCTACCGAACCGGTTAGAAGAGGTTCCACCAGTGGACCCGGAAAGCAGGCCACACCTACAGAAGAGGTTCCAAAATTTTTTGAAACCCACCACTGCTCCGAAACAACAACCATGTCAATTGAAAAGCCAGTAACACAAGCCGACTTCACCCAATTCTAGAAAACTGATGGGGAGGGGAATAATGTTAGCAAAATAATTTTGGGGAAATGCTGAATCAGCAGCGGGAGGCGATGGAAGTGTCAGGCCCCACCTACTGAAGTTTCATTTCCAACTCTGGGCCTCGGCCATGTTTATTGTTAGGCCATCGAAATGCCTAACTGCTTTCTTAAAATGTCACAGTGCCTCCTTCTTCCTTTCTCCCCCACCCGCCCCGTGATCTCTGTTTTCCCGGAGTCCTAAATACAGTGGCAGGGGTAGGGAATGAAACGGTGAGGTTTAGAACTATTTAAGGTCAAATTTGAACCATTTTCTGCTTTGAGAAATATTATCTAATGTATTCTGATGTAGTGGTTAAAAAGAACTTTCAACAAAATGACTTTACCTGTTCTTAAGGAAATATAAAGGTAAAGGTTCCCCTGCTACATATGTGCTAGTCGTTCCCAACTCTAAGGGGCGGTGCTCCTCTCCAAGGTGGTGCAGTGGTTAAATGCAGCACTGCAAGCTACTTCAGCTGACTGCAGTTCAGCAGTTTGGCTGTTCAAATCTCACCGGCTCAGGGTTGACTCAGCCTTCCATCCTTCCGAGTTGGGTAAAATGAGGACCCGGATTGTTGGGGGCAATATGCTGACTCTGTAAACCGTTTAGAGAGGGCTGAAAGCCCTATGAAGCGGTATATAAGTCTAACTGCTATTGCTATTGCTATCTCCGTTCCAAAGCCGAAGAGCAAGGGCTGTCTGAAGATGTCTCCATGGTCATGTGGCCGGCATGACTAAACGTTGAAGGCCCACAGAACAGGTACCTTCCCACCAAAGGTGGTCCCCTATTTTTCCACTTGCATTTTTTACGTGTTTTTGAACTGCTAGGTTGGCAGAAGCTGGGACAAGTAACGGGAGCTCACCCCATTATGCAGCAGTAGGATTCGAACGACAAGCTCAGCGCCTTAGCCACCTGTTAAGGTGACATAGGCTTGGGCAAATCTAGCCTCAGGTCAGCTTGTGGCAGCAAGGAAACAGGTCGGAATGAAGCAGCACTTCAGTCCTATCTGCTTGGTCTTCATATCTCAACAGTGCTGGTAGAAGTACTGGTCTACCAGATAATTGCTTGGTGGAAGATCATTTATGCAACCGTTCTTTTATTTCCTCCTCCCAAAAAGTGGGAGCTCCTTATAGTGGGGTTACTAGACTATAGTCTGGATGTCAGGCCTGCATTTATATTCCTTTTAGAATTTTGGCCTGTCACACTTTCTCTTATTTCATTATGCTGTTTCTTTAAGTATAGTCAATGGGAGGGGGGATAGAAGGAGTAGGATTGTGGAATGTATTGTTTTTCATTCTTTACTAGAAGCCAAGGTCATCCTTTCTCTCCGCACTTTCACACCGGAAGCAGTTGGGAGTAGACGCCAGCGTAGAAGAAGAAGATTGGACCATGTGATGGACTGTGGGTGTGGGGACAAGAGCATGAACTTTTAACTGGGCGGGATTCTGATGTAACTTCCAGAGTTGGAATCCCACAGCACCATGCCAACATGCCTGTCTTATTAAATTGGAACTTTAAGCATAGTTTTGCCTTCGACTCTGATTTAATTCTGCAATAGTATTTGGAACGCTGACACTGGACCTATTATACAGGTAGTCCTCAACGTACGACCACAATTGAGCACCAAATTTCTGTTGCTAAGCAAGATACTTGTTAGGATAATTTTGCCCCATTTTACGACCTTTCTTGCCATATTTTATTAAGTGAATCACTGCAGTTGTTAAGTTAGTGACCCAGTTTATTACCGCGAATCTGACTTCTTCATTGACTTTGCTTATCCGAAAATCGCAAAAGGTGATCCCCAGGACACTGCAACCGTCACGAATTTTGATCACGTGGCCATGGAGATGCAGCAGTTGTGTGAAAAATGGTCGTAAGTCACATTTTTCCATTGTAACTTTGGTCATTTAAAAACACTGTTGTAAGTCGGGGACTATCTGGAATGTGTTAAGTTGTAGAAGATCCAGCAAAGATATCTGGAATCCAGATCTTCTCTGACACAGAGACCATGGGATGGTGTGATTGTCATAAATGTACGCCTGTTGCAGTAGTGGGTTCCAGACCCCGTTGCAACCAGTATGGTGCAACGGGGCCCGGCGTCCCCCACATGCACACACAAAGGGTGCGCAGCACACGTGCATAGCACATGCATGCGTCCTTATCTCCATGACACCTCTGCAACACTCCCGCAACGCTCCAGCTGCTCAGCGGAGCATTGCGCAGGTGCTGTACGCTCTGTGCGCATGTGCAGAAGCACCGAAAAGCTCAAATACAGGTAAGGAGCTCAGATATTTATAGGATCTTCCTATTTGTGTCAACTTGAAAGTAAGTTCCAATAACTTAGTCCATGAGATTTCTGTATAAGAGTGAATCCCATAATAAATACTGAGGATATATGAACATATGAACATCCAGTATATTTAAGGAAGAATCTTTTTTTCAATTTTCAACACTGACCAACACTGATGGGCCTCATGGGGCTTGGAGTTTCCCATCTTAAGCATCACAGGTTGCCCATCCCTCATAAAAATATGCGGAACGTAAGTTCCTAGGCAGATTTCCTTGATCATCTAGCTTTAAGTCAAACTTTCTATGAATATTGAACAAGTAACCAAGTACACATTGTACACACCCAAAGATACATTAAAATAGGTTCCATCACAGTCAAACCAAAAGGACTTTTCATTTTCAGGGTTAGTATTAGAGAGAAAGAGATTAAACCAGCCAAGTCCCCTTTGAGTTTCTCCGGAATCCACACAATTGTCTTGTCTACTTGTCTACTGAGACCCAAGGAGCTCAGTCCACTTTGCTATCAGGAAGCTGGATATTCACGTTCCAGGATTGCAGCTGATTTTGCCGCATCTGAAAGAGAAAAAGATATATATATATATATATGCCATGAGGGAAAAGCTACAAGCCAGTTAATCAAATATACAAATTTATTTCCTAGACTCACACTTTCCTGCACTCTGGAGGAAGGTTAGCTGCTTTGATGTTGGGGAATCATCTCTGTCTCAATTCAGCCCATAACCCTCTTTCTTTCTTTCTTTCTTTCTTTCTTTCTTTCTTTCTTTCTTTCTTTTCTTTCTTTCTTTCTCTTTCTCTTTCTTTCTCTTTTTCTTTTCTTTTCTTTTTCTCTTTCTTTCTTTCTTTCTCTTTCTTTTCTTTTTCTTTTCTTTTCTTTTTCTCTTTCTTACTTCTCTTTCTCTTTCTTTTCTTTTCTTTTTCTCTTTCTTTTTTCTCTTTCTTTCTTTCTCTTTCTTTTTTCTCTTTCTTTCTCTTTCCTTCCTTTCTCCTTTCCTTTTTTCTTCCCTTCCTTCTTTTCTTCTTTCCTTCCTTCTTTCTTTTCTTCTTTCCTTCCTCCTTCCTGATTTCTTTCTTTCCTTCCTTCCTTCTTTCCTTTTCCTTCCTTCCTTCTTTCCTTTTCCTTCCTACCTGTCTTTCTGCCTTCTTTCCTTTTTCTTCCTTCCTTCCTTCCTTCCTTCTTTCCTTTTCCTTCCTTCCTTCTTTCCTTCCTTCCTTTTCCTTCCTTCCTTCCTTCATTTTCCTTCCTTCTTTCCCCTTCCTTTCTTTCCTTCCTTTTCCTTCCTTCCTTCCTTCCTTCCTTCCTTCCTTCCTTCTTTCCTCTTCCTTCCTTCCTTCCTTCCTTTTCCTTCCTTCCTTTTCCTTCCTTCTTTCCTTTTCCTTCTTTCCTTTTCCTTCCTTCCTTCTTTCCTTTTCCTTCCTTCCTTCCTTCCTTCTTTCCTTTTCCTTCCTTCCTTCCTTCCTTCATTCCTTCTTTCCTTTTCCTTCCTTCCTTCCTTTTCCTTCCTTCCTTTTCCTTCCTTCTTTCCTTTTCCTTCTTTCCTTTTCCTTCCTTCCTTCTTTCCTTTTCCTTCCTTCCTTCTTTCCTTTTCCTTCCTTCCTTCCTTCCTTCTTTCCTTTTCCTTCCTTCCTTCCTTCCTTCCTTCCTTTTCCTTCCTTCCTTCCTTCCTTCTTTCCTTTTCCTTCCTTCCTTCCTTCTTTCCTTTTCCTTCTTTCCTTTTCCTTCCTTCCTTCCTTCCTTCTTTCCTTTTCCTTCCTTCCTTCCTTCCTTCTTATCACACATGCTCCTGTCCCACCTTAGCTCTACCAAACCGCCCGGTTGAGAATCGGCGAGGGCCGTCCTTGCAACCTTTTCAGAGAGTATCCGGACAGAAGCAGGCGGTTCGCGGTGATCCTTTGTCTTGGTGGCCGCCGGGCTGCAATCGATCGCGGAGAGAAAACTTCCTCCCAGCGCAACGCGTTTAAGAGATTACGCCGGATTCTTTTATTCGGAGGGGGCCCCTTTCTCTCGCCCGTCTCTCATATCCTAACGATCAAAAGGAGGGCGCAAAAGAAGGCGGGCGACGAATTAGCGGCGCTGGCGGGGGAAGGGAGGGGAGAGCCCGGCGCTTGCTTTCTCCGGGGAAGCCTCGCCCCTCCGTTCCGTGCCGAATAAGCCCTTTATCACGGGGTGGCACCGGCTGCGCCTGCAGCCAGACTTCGCCTGGAGGGACGAGCTGGGGAATGGCAAGCGGGGCTGCGCTCAGCAGCCTCCCTCCTTAATAGCACCCGGGCTGCTGCAGCTGCGTCGTGACCCCCTTTTTTTGTGCCGGCGCCGCTTAAGCGCTTGGGAGGGGATAATGGCCCTTCTCTTTGGGGTGTGAAATTGCCATGTTTATTAATTGAGCGAGACATTATTAACTCTCGCTCGCCCGCCCGCCCCTCCCCTTCGCTCTTCGCCGTAAAACTTTCCAAAGAAGCCTCCACGCACGGCACACGCCTCCCTCCCAGCTCATAAAATCGGCCTCTGCCTCTCTCTCTCTCTCTCTTTTTTTCCTTCAAAGGGCAGCGGGCAGCTGGGAAAGAGGACGGGACTCTGAAGCACTTTTCCGAGGGACGTCCAGGACAGAATTTGCTGGATGATAAAATTGGCCTGCCAAACTTGGGAAGCAAGGAGGGAAAGAGGGAGGGAAGGAAGGAGAGAAGGAGAGTAGATAGGAAGGAGGGAAGGAGGGAAGAAAGGAGGGAATTTAAGAGAAAAGAAAGGAAGGAGGGAAGGAGGAAAGGAGAGAGGGAAGGTATGAGAGAAGGAGGGGGGGATGGAGAGAGGAAAGGGAGGGGGAAGGAAAGGAGGAAAGGAAAAGAAAGGAGGGAAGGAAGGAGGGAAGGAGAGAAGGAGGGAGGGAAGGAAGGGGAGTGGGAAAGAAGAATCAAGGGAAGGAAAGAGGGAGGGAGGGAAGAAGATACCTAACCTTTGATGTCTATAATGATTTTGATATTATGGGAATGTCTCGAAACGTAGTCAAATGTAAAGCAAAACAGTGGATGTTGTATTGTCTTTTACCAGCTATTGGTTGTTGTATTTTTCTTTTACTAATAAAAATACTTTAAAAAAAAAATTGGCCTGCCAAACTTTTTACCGTCTATTGAAGAGACACAGCTTTAGTCGCCGAGTTTCCGGGCTACGGGGGGGTGGGGGGGAGAGAAGAAAATCATTTTAATCTATGCCGATTGGTGTATATTTAAAGTGACAATAAAGTTATTCTGAGTCTTCTAAAGTTTAGATCCGTTCCTGAGTGCTGTTGATTGTGGCAAAATGGGTTTATCAACCCATAATCTGAATACCGCATGATTTCCGCTTTAAAAAAAAAAGGCTTATTAGTGTTTGAATTTACCTGCCTTATTATTCTCCTGGGACTCTTGGCTAACTACAACCGGGGGGGGGGGGCAGTTTGCAGAAACAAGTTATTGGTTGGGTTGCAAAGTTGGGTTTGTCTCGCCGCCACCTCCTCCATCCTGCTCCTAGATTCGAGGCAGCGTTCACACAGCGCTGTAATCTCTGCTTAATTGAATCGTGATTTAGTCAAGTAATTCAGCCATCGCAGTTACCACAACTGAACCATGCCGTAGCCTCGGGAGCCGCATACATTAAACACACTAGACTAAAAAGTAGTTAACTCATGTGGAGTTCGTGGTATTGTTTTAAACCTACCTAAGAAAGTAGATCTATCATGAATGGAATGGATCTTATGTTGAAGATGATTTATCCATGCCTCCAAGGAAGAGGGTCTGAAGGACAGGCAACTTTTCTCTCTCTAAGAAAACTGGAAAGTTTTTTTTAAAAAAAGTCACCTTTCTCCAGCCAGGTTCCCCCCCCCCTCCCCGGATGTATAGGATTAACAACTCTTGCCATTTTCCATTTTCTGGTCAACTCGATTCGCAGCCTCATTCATTGTTTTAAAGATGAACTGCAGATAAAAAGGCAGATTGCTCTACGGAGGCAAGGAAGAACAAAAACGAGCCATCTTCTTCAACTTCCTTGACCACTAGCAATAGCAATAGCAGTTTAGACTTATATACCGCTTCATAGGGCTTTCAGCCCTCTCTAAGCGGTTCACAGAGTCAGCATATTGCTCCCAACAACAATCCGGATCCTCATTTTACCCACCTCGGAAGGATGGAAGGCTGAGTCAACCCTGAGCCGGTGAGATTTGAACAGCCGAACTGCAGAACTGCAGTCAGCTGAAGTAGCCTGCAGTGCTGCATTTAACCACTGCGCCACCTCGGCTCATCACTAGATCTCCCTGCCTCTTAAAATTATCGCTGGAACTCTGCAATCGGGTAATCCACCTTGCAACCCACCTAAAGAACCGATTGCTCCATCCTGGCCACCACCTTAACATTCGATAACGTCCTGCAGATATCTCTATCTACAGTACTGGCCATGTTTCCAGTGAGATCACTGAGCTATGTTTGCAATCGCACTGTAGCCGTTTTAGCATATCCTGTTGTACATCTCCTGTCCATGTATTAAGGGTGTTGTCCGAATTCATGCAACCTGACTGACTTAAGTGTAAGTGCATGGTGTAAAGTAAGCCTAATGCAGTTTTTATGGATTCAGTGGGGATGTTTGACCCTAACTTTGTGTCTAAACAATAAGCAAGGAACAGACTCATCAATTTGTTTAAATTTTAAAAAAATATGAATTATATGTGCACTTTTAGTTAGCTATTATTAGTTAGCTATCATTAGACAGTTTGATGTAGTGGTTAAGACATCATATGGGGTCTTAGGGGGGGAGGGAGAGGGGGGTATATAGTATGTGCTAGATTTTAAAGTAACACGATTGCACTTGTATACTGTTGCTCTTTAATTCCAGTGTAAAAATAGGACAAGCTGAATATATTAATAGATAGTAGAAATACACCGAAGGGAGGAGTAGAGGGATAGAAGAAAGAGGGGTAGAGAGGGTGGGAGAGAGGATTGGAGGGAGGGTGAGAAGGAAGGGAGGGAGTGTATTGGGAGAGAGGTGTTGTAGAGGGGGAGGGGAAGTAGGGTAGAGGGGAATGATGGTGGGAAGACGGAAAGTTGGAGAGGGGCGAAAGAAAGGGTGTATGGAGGGTCGAAGAGGTACATTGGGTTTCTATTTTGGGGGGTATTATTGACAAGAGGAATGGCTGTGTTTATTGTTTAATGTTATACGGCCCCGGTTCTGTACAGTATATGTGTGACTGTACGAAAATGAAAATGGAAAATAAAACACATTTACACAAGACATCATGCTAGAAACCTTTGTAAATTGGGGGTAACTCATTCTCTCTCAGCTCCAGAAAGAAGACAGGATTAGAGAACTGGAGGCTAAAGCATATAAAGAACTATTGCTGGAATTGGGTATGTCCAGTTTAATGAAAAGAAGGACTAGGGTTGACATGATAGCAGTGTTCCAATATCTCAAGGGTTGCCACAAAGAAGAGGGAGTCAAACTATTCTCCAAAGCATCTGAGGGTAGAACAAGAAGCAATGGGTGGAAACTAATCAAGGAGAGAAGCAACTTAGAACTGAGGAGAAATTTCCTGACAGTTAGAACAATTAATCAGTGGAACAGCTTGTCTCCAGAAGTTGTGAATGCCCCAACACTGGAAGTCTTTAAGAAGATGTTGGATAGCCATTTGACTGAAATGGTGTAGGGTTTCCTGCCTAGGCAGGGGGTTGGACTAGAAGACCTCCAAGGTCCCTTCCATCTCTGTTATTCTATTCACTTCACTACTGGAAATCTCACCAAGAATTGTCAAGGACTAGTCCAAGCAGGGGTCAGAAGTCAACAGTGAAATGAAAGTAAACCCCCCCCCTTCAAAATCCTAAATAAAATAACAAATACTTTCCTATTTTATTTAAACATTTAAAACTTTTTAATTAACCTACTGAGTTCAAAACTACAGATCCAGGCAACAGCTAGTATTTAATCAGGCTATCCAAGGACCAAACAATTGTTATTTCAGACAAACTGATGCAGACTATCAGAAGATAATCCTGTTCACAAATAACCTCGCTCCCAAATATTTGCCCAATCCTTCAAAGAATAGCCTACTACATGGTAATGTTTCACAACCTCTCCAGTTTTAAGATGGGTGGGCTTCGACTGGGAGAATTCCCCAGCATGGTTGAGAAGCATTGGTCTATAGACTAGTATGGATTATCCTATAGAACAGACTTAAAAGACACAAAGGTCTGAATTTTTCCAGTTATTTCCTTCTGCCCGTTGACTTCGAAGGTGCCTCTTCAGAAACGTCCTCCGAGGCTAAGCCAGTCGATTTAAAAACGACCCCAACCCTCTGGACTTAATTCCAAGCAGAAATAAGTTTTAAAGAAAGCTGCCTTACTCTCGGAATTATGCCCAAGTACAGTGGCGTGTGAAGAAATTCCCAGCGCCGATCCTATGCATATCCTCTCAAGGACAGAAGATATAGGACGGGTTTTTTTCTGATTAAAAAAAAAAAAGCGAGGACGCTATTAGGATTTTTTTTAAAAAACTGTTTTAGAAGAGCTGTAAAGAGGATAACAGGGGGAAGCAGTTTGGAGAGCGGCTTAAACCTCCTGCTTATTTCTTTGGAAGGCAATCCCGCTGAATTCTCCGGACTTCAGTTTCCGGAGGGGTGGCGTGCGTAGGACTGGGACTCAAAGAGACGAGTCTCTAAATTGTAAAAAATTACAACTCTTTAAAAAAAAAACCAGAAAGTCCAGTTGCCTCTTGAAAAAAGCACCTTTGGGACAAACCATGACCTGGATGACTGAGAATCTTCAGAGACATGGGAGCACAGCATCAAATGTTTTTTTTTCCATCAGGAAATGCATCAGGAACAGCTTGCCTTCTGCTTGCAAATCACGATCACTTCTCTACTGGATCAGTTTGAGTTTGAGTTTTATTTCATTTGTATGCCGCCCTTTTCCCTAAGGGGACTCAGGGCGGCTCACAACTCAGAAAGGGAAGGGGGATACAAACAGTTTAGCAACAACACAAAGACAACACATGGTTAAAAGCACAACAGTCATACCATTCGAGATAGGGGCAGCGAATCTTTAGCCCCAGGCCTGTCGGAACAGCCAGGTTTTAAGGGCTTTGCGGAAGGCCTGGAGGGTGGTGAGGGTGCGAATCTCCACGGGGAGGTCGTTCCAGAGGGTCGGAGCAGCCACAGAGAAGGCTCTCCTCCGGGTAGTCGCCAGTCGACACTGGCCGGCGGATGGAATTCGGAGGAGGCCTAGTCTGTGGGATCTAATTGGTCTAGTGGAGGTAATTGGCAGTAGGCGGTCTCTCAAGTACCCAGGTCCAATACCATGAAGGGCTTTATCAGGGCCAGGCCAAGGGATCCCTTCAGTAGAAACGCTGGTGTGCAGGGTTACCTGGCCACTTTCAACGGAAGCAGTCGGAGATCCTTCGATTTCCCTCCTTCCTTATAAATTAGCTATCCTATGCCAATGATGGAGAACCCTTTGGAGCTTCCAGCCACATTGGGCCCCAGCCAAATAACTTGCTGGTTTGTGCTGTACTCAGGCTGGCTCAGGTTAGCCCCGGGGCTGGCAAAGGGAGTTAGGTTTGACATTTGCTCCTTCCCTGCCCAATGAAGGTGACAGGCGAAGGGGCTGAGAATAAAGCTGACACACCGGGAGAGGTTTAGTTAGAAAAAAAGGCATGCTGATTATCCTTTTGAGAGAGAGGGATTAGAGTAAGCCATGACTGAATCTTTCCTGTAGCAACCATGTTCCTCCAGGATCACATATCAGGGACCAGGTACTGAGAGTGTCAGATCCCAGATCAGTAATGTGTCGGAAACTGGGTTCCACCACAAAACCGCGGTCGACTAAAGCGCGTGTGACTAAAGCACGGTGACAAAACTGCGCCGTCAAAACCGCGCAACAACAGCGCGCCGACAACAGCGCGCCGACAGAAGCGCGCTGTAACATAACCCTAAACCTAACCCTAAACCTAACCCTAAACCTAAACCTAACCCTAACCCTAAACCTAAACCTAAACCTAAACCTAAACCTAAACCTAAAACTAAACCTAACCCTAACTCTAACCCTAAACCTTACCTTAAGTTAAATCGCGCTTCTGTCGGCACGCTGTTGTCGGCGCGCTTTTGACATTCGCAGTTATGTCGTGCCACGCGGAAACTGTGCACGTCATCTACTTTCTTTTTCTCTCCAATATTCTATCCTTTCCCCCTCGCTGACTGTTGTTGAAGTTTGACAGCTTTTGAAAAGAGGGATCCTTGGTGCTCTCTGCGCTTGATAGTTTTCTTGCAGACAATTCATTAATCGGCGCTGATGACGTTACCTAGTTTGGATAATGAAACGTCTGCAAGAAAACCGAGAGCCGAGGTGGCGCAGTGGTTAGGGTGCAGTACTGCAGGCCACTTCAGCTGACTGTCATCTGCAGTTCAGCGGTTCTAATCTCACCGGCTCAAGGTTGACTCAGCCTTCCATCCTTCCGAGGTGGGTGAAATGAGGACCCAGACTGTGGGGGCGATATGCTGACTCTGTAACCTCTTAGAGAGGGCTGAAAGCCCTATGAAGCGGTATATAAGTCTAACTGCTATTGCTAAAACAACCTAACTCAGAGCGCACCAAGGATCCCTTTTCAACCCTGAGCTACAAATATTGGTCCAGCTTTTGAAATTAGGCCAATCTTCCTCATGGACCCACCTCTAAATAATTAGACTGGTTATGTGAATAATTATTCATTCAATTTTCCCCAACAAAACAACTGTACTGAACCTGGCACTTAACAGAAAGCTGTGCAGAGCAGATGTGGATGTACATGTTTATTTCCACCTGATAGAGTTAAGGTTGCCACTGAAGTAGGTCTTTTTAAGTGGTTAGGAATGTCTATCTCCATTTTAAAACATTAGTTAGAATAGTGTTTCTCAACCTTGGCAACTTGAAGATGTCCGGACTTCAACTCCCAGAATTCCCCAGCATTCGTTGGCTGGGGAATTCTGGGAGTTGAAGTCCAGACATCTTCAAGTTGCCAAGGTTGAGAAACACTGAGTTAGAAGCTGGGTTTTTAATTGATTCCTAAAACTTTGCCTCTAGCAGCAACTTGACTCTCAGTAATTAAGAGGGGGAAATATTAAAACCTGCTGGGAAAAAACTTTATCTCTTAATTCCTGAAGTTCATGTTTGTGGTTAAAACTCAACTAGGACATCACTTGGATAGTTGGCAGCTCTGCTTTTCATGTACCATCAGGACTTGATTGGAGTTCATTTGTGTTGATTTTGTGTGTGTGTGTGACTTCGTTTATGGGCAGTTACAAGCTTTGTATTTTTTTAAGGAAAGAGAAAAAAAAAAGAATCCATCTCCCCTCGCCTGTCATCTTCCAACAAAAGGAAGTGGCATAACAGCTGTTTGAGGGGAAAACTGCAGTGTTCAAATGCATTTGCCACTAGAAGTCTTTTTCAGCTCAGATGTTCTATAATTATGCCTCCTTCCATTTATTCAATATAGCTAGGGTTAGGCTAAATGGCTTTGGTAAACCACATGAAGTATTTTTTTGGGACTCTGTATATACGCTAATGCCTTTAAACAGGATTCCCCCATATTAAATGTACAAGCTTACTCTCACTGAAACAATCTGTTCATAGAGATACTTCAGCAGGTTCCCCCAGTCAGTGGAAAAATTAGAGCATTTTGCAGCTCAAACGTTTTATTTTGTTTTTCTTGCAGTCAGTCAGTCACACACACACAGACACACACACACCCCAAACACTGGGAAATCAGAATTTTATCCTAGAGATTTCATCCTCCCCCTTCTATTCTGAATGACATTACAAAGATTTCTGTTAAGGAAAGCCAGACTAATTGCTGCCAGAAAGCTCTTTTCATAGGAAAGTCTGGTTTTCATAAGGCAGCTTGTGTGGGAGAAGTCGTTACATCAAAACCTGCAGGATTTTATAAAAAGTAGCCTTTTCTTAACCGCCATAGGAAATGATCTTGTTTTAGTGAAAATGGTCCATGACAAAATAGAAAAATGTTAAACAATACAACCAATTTTCTTCCTGGTTATGTAAGTTCCTTTAGGTGCAACAAAAATTGGAGGGGTGACAGTCTTCTTCATTACTTAACTTACAAGTAGATAACTCACAGGTGCCTCCCCAAATCCCCAAGAACATATCTCCAAACATTGGTGACAAACCACCAAACTCTGCTTGTGGTTCTTTCCCCTGATTTCTAGTGAAAAAAAGAGATGTTAGGCTAAGGCCTAAATTTGAATTAAGGAAAAAAAAATCAGAAACCCACAAACTAAAGCCTACCTCATCCTCCTTGTGGCTCTGGCATTAAAATAATAATAATGTAAGTTGTTAAACTGACTGTGATCTTCAGGATCAATGTGTGGACTAAAGAAAATGATTTGTTGTTATATTTTGTGATTGTTAATAGCATAAAAAACTAGGGAGGAGGGAGGAGAGACTACACCGCTTGTGAATAGCCAAGACAAATATGGTCCTTTGGCCAAATATACCCACATCTTGTTCTGCTACTGAAGGCAGAATTCCAAACCTCCTGGCTCCTATCGAGATGTCATTTCAGGGCATAATTCACACATTGACACACTGAAGGTAAGTGCAATCAAAATAATTTCTAGCACATCTTGAAAATTAACATTGCTGGTCACCACAACAGCATGATTTCCTTTGCATGGGCATACAGGTGGCTTTTCACTAATTTTGGCAATAAGGGTACCTGTCCATCAATAGGCTTCTTTAAAAAAAACAAAAAAAAACCACCATTGCAGCAGAACTAGCCAAAAACATTTGGCCACTTGAGAAGAAGGGCAAATTGGCACCTGCTTTTCCCTTCAATATATAGAAGCTGTCTGGACTTAAAATAGAACCACATTTTCCACTTTACTTGAGCTGAATGGATCTCAGTAAACCACAAAGAACACCAAACTCTGCTTTCACACACACAGAGACAAAACAGAGGGAAAACATCTAGGAAAGGGATTAAACAGAGCTGTCTTGAGATGGCAACTGATTACGCCTTCCCAGTATCTGCTAGTTAAAATAGCTGCATCATATGCCAAACATCTTGCTCTGGATAGTTTGCCTACTATCAATGTTCATTTACTGGGCAAAACAGTCCCAACTCTCCTATTAAATCTAAATGTATTGCTGGTGGTAGTCTTGTTTGCTATAAGCCCCAAAACAAGATATTCTCCATGGAGGCTAGAAGCAATTTAGGATCCAAAGTTCATGCAATTGGGGATTGTCTCCCTGGGCTATATAGCAGTCTGGTGCAAATTCTCCTAGTACCTCCCTTCCAATTACTGTAAAGTGGCTGGATATCTTGCAAAATTGCACCAGATTGAAATCCTTAGTTAAAACTATCTCAGCAGGCAAGGTTGGCCGCTTAACCAATTCCCCCACCATGACACCCCTCTCTGTTTAGGGTTGAACACTTTTCCAACTGGCCAAGGAAAATAAATGTTTGGTTGTGGACAGAATCCTCCCTTTGGGGCTGTTTCCTTGCAAGTAGGAATTCTTACAACAGATTAATGTAAGGAATTGCATTGGTTTGTTATGTTGAATGGATGCATTGGAATGGATTATTCCAGTGTTCCCTCAAACTATTGCTGTCCCTCTGATGTGTGGGATTACAACGCCCATCAGTCCCAACCACTGTATCTGTTGCAGGTTGACCTCAACTTACAAACACAATTGAGCCCAAAATTTACGTTGTTAATGTTAATATGCACCAAAGACAAATTCCTTGTGTGTCCAATCACACTTGGCCAATAAAGAATTCTATTCTATTCTATTCTAAGTGAGACATTTGTCAAATGAATTTTGCCTCATTTTATGACCTTTCTTGCCTCAGTTGTTAAGCGAATCACTGCAGTGATAATTAGTAACCTGGCTGTTCAGTGAATCTGGCTTCCTCATTGACTTTGCTTTTCAGAAGGTCACAAAAGGTGATCACATGATCTCGGGACACTGCAACGGTCCTAAATATGAACCAGTTGCCAAGCATCTGGATTTTGAACACATGACCATGGGGAAGGTTGCAATTGTGGAAAACGGTCATAAGCAACTTTTTTTCAGTGGCGTTGTAACTTTGAACGGTCACTGAATGAACTGTTGTAAATACAACTACTACCTGCATTTGTGCTGGCAAAAATGGGTGGGAAATGCACCAGCCAATGAAGGCTACTATTTTTCAAAGAGATATATCCCAAGAGCAGAATATTTTGCACAACCTATGAGAATTATCCGTCCCAAGAGATTCCCAATGAACTCAAGTGCCAACAATATTATTATCAGATTATTAGTGCAGTGAAGGGCTGACACTTTTCCAACTGGCCAAGAAAAATAAATGATTGGTTGTAGTTAGAATCCTCCCTTTGGGCGTGCATTATGGTACGCGTGAGGTCATTTCAGCTAACCTGGCAGAGTCAAGAGGTCAGGGAGAGTGAGATCAGGGCAGGTGTGAAGGCCATAAAAGTTTCCTGAAAACATCCAAAGCTGTTGTAAACTGAGATACAAAAAGGATTATAGGCGTATTTTAGGGAGGGAGAGCTTTCTAAGAAAAAAATACACACAGGGATGCTCAATCAAACAGAAAGTTGGGATCGGTGGCATTCAATACAATGCTGGGCCCACTCTTGAGCTTTAGTACCCCACCAGTTGCGTTTCAATAATATCCCATTTTCATTTTTATCAGTCTTAATAAATGCGTCTCTGATTTGAACTTTGGTGGCACAGAGTATTTAGGGAGGACTCGTGTGCAGGATATGCATAGTATTTGCAAGGTGCAAATAGCTTAATGGGATTCAAATTAACAATCAATGAAGAATTTGGAGATTTTAAAACGAACTCAAATGTTCTTGTATTGTTCAATTTGTTCAATCAAATCATAAAATAACGAGAGATCTTTGGGGAGCAGTAGTAGATGAGTTGATACTAGGCATACCACTCATTCTGTCTGCAAGTTCATAGATGGCCACTTTCTGGATTTTTCTATTCTCTGCACAAAAGGGTATTCCATTTTCCATCATCTGGCTCTTCCACAATATTTTGTGGCATAAAACCATGACAGGCATAGCCACCATTTCTTGTGCTGTTGCTGATCCTTCTTACACTGAGAATACAACAATTGACAGGTAACATGCTGTCCAATCTGATCTTATGATCCCTCTTGAATTCTTTACTCTTTGAATTATTAAATGTTCCAAAATCCTGGATCAGATCTTACTTGGTGATTTACAGTCTGCTGTGAAGATCTTGAATTCAGTTCCTGCCAAAACAGTTCTGATTGCAGATAGAAAAGATCAGGGTTCTTATTCCAATCTAATTTGACAAAATCAGCCTAGGAGGAAGAATGATCTAACTTAGTTATAGGTCTATTTCCTGTGTACCAAAGTTTCAGTGCTGCCTTAACCATTATGTAAAAGAGAATATAGGAATATAGGAAGATTTCATCAGTGTTGAATGAGTATTTAAAGATGATAATCAGGGGCATCAGCAATATGTGAATTCAGTTCTAAAAGGGAACCAAGATTGTGGAGCATTTCTCATTTGTTCTCTATACAGTACTTGTTATTTTGGTTCCACCACAAAACCGCGGAGGACAAAATCGCGCTTGACGAAAGCGCGCATTTGACGTCATCACAGCGCGACGAAAACATCGCGCTGTGATCGAAAAATGTAAAAAAAAGCAAAAACCTTACCCGAACCCCCCCAAACCTAACCCTAAACCTAACCCTAAACCTAACCCTTAACCTAACCCTAAATCTAACCCTAAACCTAACCGTTAACGTAACGCTAAACCTAACGCTAACCCTTAACCTAACGCTAAACGTAACCCTAACGCTCTAAACCTAACCCTAACGCTCTAACCCTAACCCTAACCCTAACCCTAACCCTAACCCTTACCTTTATGTGAATTGGCTTGCTTTAATTTTAATTTTATTTCAATTTTTAATTTTTTTCATCACGCTGTGATGACGTCACATGCGCGCTTTCGTCGAGCGCGATTTTGTCCTCCGCGCTTTTGACGGGTCACGGTTATTTTAGTATCACAAGCTTTAATACTGTTCCAAGAATTGTTGCCCCCGTAAAAGGCAGCTTTAAATCACATATTTTGCAATAGCTCAGGCTAGAACAGGGTTCAAAAAGGAATGGCAAGTTTTTAAAAACAGGTTTTTACATATTAATATTCCTTTTCGTATTTTCTAAGTGCACAAAGCATTTCACAGCTCAGTTATGCTTCCAATTATCACACCATTGTTAGTAAGTTTCATTATTTCAGTCACTTCCTGCTCCATGCATATTGCAGGTGAAGGGCTAAAAGGGATTAAATTCACATAAGAGATTTCATAGTGAAGATGTGATTTAACATAATCTTCTTTGACTTCCAAATACCTTTGAAAATCGCAGCAACTGTAGATGCCCTATTGGAAGAGCTGAAGGGCCAAGGTGAAGACAAATCATCTTGTAGAAGGTCCATCTACGTGGTGGTGAAAAGTTGACACCAAGCTAATGGCACAAAATCAGTCATAATCAATGCCTTTGAAACAGTCAAGAAGGAAATCAGGAGGTGGTATATTAATCACAGGGCGGCATCTTGTATATAATATCCCAGTTTTGAAGTAACATTAGCGAATACCATTCCATTTCCAAGCAGAAAATAACTTTGATTTATACAGCATCTTTCCCCAACCTGCCATATCATGTTATAAAAGCAGGAAAAAGGGACAGTGTGAAAGTGACTGAGGTTGACTTGTGAATATATCTTTTTTTAAACTGTCTTCCCCTTCTGAAGCTTGCAGGGAGGATTAGTCATAAAGGAATAGATTCAAAAATTATTTCATGAAATAAGATATTAGGCTTGTGAAGGGATGTGAATCAGTGGCGGGATTCAAAAAAATTTTTACTACCGGTTCTTTGAGCGTGGCTTGGTGGGCGTGGTGTGGCTTGTGAGCGTGGCAGGGGAAGGATACCGTAAAATCTCCATTCCCTCCCCACTCCAGGGGAAGGTTACTGCAAAATCCCCATTTCCTCCTGATCAGCAGGGACTCGGGAGGCAGAGAATAGATGGGGGTTGGGCCAGTCAGAGGTGCTATTTACCGGTTCTCCGAACTACTCAAATTTCCACTACTGGTTCTCCAGAACTGGTCAAAACCTGCCGAATACCACCTCTGATGTGAATGAGTTTAGTAGGGTGTGTTACCGTTTTTGCAGAGGGACACATTTTGCTATGCAATTTCGCTTCATTTTACTTCCAGAGGTTTTAAAACTAAAACTTTTGTCTTTTAATTGTTGATGTTTTGATTCATTTCCTAAATTAAGCTAATGTCTTTACTTGCCAGTTTAAATCCCCAACTCATCCCCCTCCCCATTTGACAGAGTCTCAGAAGTCTTGGAAGATCAAAGGAGGAAAAAACCTAGGCTTCCTCTCAAATATTGTAACCTAACAGCCTTAACTGCTGACAAACAATGACTTTTCTGACTTTGCTTGCCTTCCAGGAGCTAGTTAATATGTGGGCCCAAGAATCCTTATTAGAAATGGCATTCCTGCCTGGCACCTGACAGTTTAGTTGTTTTTAATAAACCATTCTTGGATGCATGGAAACTATTCACAACTAAGGCCAGAGCCATGGTGGCACAGTGGTTAGAATGCAGTACTGCAGGGTAACTCTGCCAACTGCCAGCAGTTCGATTTTGACAGGCTCAAGTTTGACTCAGCCTTTCATCCTTCCAAGGTCGGTAAAAAAGAGGATCCAGATTGTTGGGGGCAATACGTTGACTCTGTAAACCACTGAGTACTATGAAGCGGTATATAAGTCTAAATGCTACTGCTACTTCACAAAGAGAAAAAGGAATGAATAAATGTGTGCTATGGGCAAGTTGTGTTTTCAGGTTGCAGGCATGGGGGAGGGGGGGAATGCATTCCGCCATGTGATAATGTATTTTATAGAAAAATTGATTGGGTTTGAGGCATATCCCAAGATTAAGCAGTATTTTTAAACTTTTTAAAGACTTTATATCCCAAATCCCTGGGGATATTATATACATACATTTTATGTAACTGCACAGCACCATAAATAGAAGCAATGTAGTGATTATAATGTTAAAGTAGGTCTAAACAGAACCACATTGAAATCTCCACTGAGTAAACTTGAGCCAATAATTTACTTTTCACTCTAATCTAATCTCAAAGGCTTATGCCAACGATAAAATGAGAGATCAACTATGTTTACATATCTGGCTATTTTATGGAATAAATAAACCCAAACATTTACTCGTGGAGTTTGTCTAAATTTGGCTAATATATTTAGAAAATAAGTTTAAATGTTATGGTCATGAACGCAGTTTGTTTTACCACCCAAGTAAACTTCAGAACCAGAACTGAAAGAAGTATGCTGAAATTGAAAATTACAAAAGTACATTTTTCAGTAGACAGAGTACAAAGATATCTTAATAGGAGGGTACCAGTCCAAGAGCAAAACCAATCTCATTCTGATCCAAAATTCATTTACAAAGCAGCAATAGGCAAGTTCAGAGCATTCGTTACTCTTTATATTTTATAATGACTATTCCAATATTACCACTGCAAGCTAAGCATTATTTGTTTCGTGATAAGGAGAGGCCTTTCTTTGGTTGACATTCTTCTCTAAGACATAATGGCATAAAGTCTGTCTTAAGTCAAAGAGAACAAGTCCCTGTAACTTCCCAACTTCTTTCTGGTGCAAGAAGCTGGAGTTGATGTGGTGTTCTCTGACTGGGAGTGATCAAATTGATGGGAAGATCTAAACCACTGGATTTGTTTTAATCTCTATTTTTGTTCTCTCTCTCTCTCTCCTCTTCCACTCCCCACCACAGTAGATACAGTTTTGAGAAATTCTGTTAAACTGAATGTTGCAGCTGATATGGAGAACAAGCCAAGCCTCCTTTGGAGAATCTGTCAAGCTTGTATCAATGAGAAAAGATCATTTTTGGCAGGCAATATTTATATACCGAGGCGGCAGAAGTGATCCACATATTGCTCATGCCCCCAACTGTCATAAATTGCCCCCTTCACCCGTGACACAGTGAAGCTGAACCTCACTGTCTGGTTTTCTCTTTCCGTTTCCTGGGCCCCTCCCTCATTTGCTGAGGCTGGGGGGGCTTGATAAAAGCAGACAGTGGGAGAGAAAGCCTTTGATTGAAATGGCGTATGCCAAGCGGATGGAAGCCAGTGAGGGACAAAAGCGCCCCGAATCCATGGCCACTCGAGCAATTATTCCTCCACGCTGAAGGTGGATTAGTGCTATGGAGGAAAGCAGCATATGTTTGGCCTGGGGCAACTCTCCCCTGACTGGCTGGGGAGAATGAGAGCCAGGAAAAGAGGCTGAACCTGGAATATCAGGAGGCGGCCAGGCAGGGAGGGGAGGGGAGAGAAAGGGAGGCCTAGATTCAAAGTCACTAAGACACTGATGGAAACTGGGTAATCAGTCGGTTCTGAATCTCTCTCTCTCTTTTTCTCTCTCTCTCTCTCTCTCTCTCTCTCTCTCCTTCTCTCCCTCCCTCTCTCTCTCTCTCTCTCTCTCTCCTTCTCTCCCTCCCTCTCTCTCTCTCTCTCTCTGCAGGAGCTGAATCTGAGCCATGGAATCAAGGAACCTTACCACGCTTCTGCCTAGCTCTGGGGCACCCCTGCAGCAATCAAAAGCCTATCTTGCCTTTTCAAAAACAGAACAGTGATAATGCTTAGTTCTGGGAGGGGGGCCTTTGATTGCTTTTCCATGGTGGAGGAAGGGAGGCTCCACGCATGAAGTTAAATTCAGGTTTTGGCATGCCCTGAGCCCTTCTGCTGGTCTTTGTAAAGGTCTTGTCCCTATCTCACTTGAACACCATGAATTTCCTTTCTGGCAAAGATGGGGGGGGGGGGAAGAGGGTAATCGGGCCGGATTGCCTTTTTAGCTGTCCTGGCCTTAGCAGTTTCAGAAGGAAAGGTTCACTGTCTTCATTTAGAAACCACAAGGAGACTTCATGAGCGCTTCTCATTCTGCCCCTACCCCAATTGTCCCAACATTTCATTGCGGGAAAGAACTTAAGGTATGCTTTTTCCTGTCTTGGACATAATACTATGCACTGACTTTAGGATAAACTTTATCAGATATAATCAGACTGATTTTGGGGTAAGTACATCTGATCGTGACTCCAGGCAAACCAACTTAAACTATTTCTCCAAAGAAGAGTGTATTCTCTGTTCAATTCAGGTAAAGCATGGTCATGTGTGATAACACATGGCGGTGTGACCTTTTCCTTCCTCATTTTTTAAAAATCACATCTACTAAGGTGCCACTGAAATTAACGAGATAATTAATAATAACAGCAATTCACACCATAAGGATAACATGATGTAAAATGCTTAACACATCAATAAAGAAGAGGAATTAGTTGAATTCCCTTTTCCTTCTTTGAAGCCTAAATAGGTGAGTTATCATCACCATCTAGTATTAAAACCAAAAACTCAACAATGGAGCTTAATCTGCTACCAAAATTGCTGGTTATTTTCTTAAGCAGAATGGAAAACATTAACCCACCAATCTTTTCCTAAGGCCTTCTCCTAGGTTGTTTCGGGACTACAACTGGGAATTCTGGGGATTGCCCCAAAGCATCTCTAGAGGCAATCTACGTATGAACCACATACTCAGGATTCTGATGTAGTAGATAGATTTATTGGGTGAATTAGCAAGGAAGGAATAGTAGGAACAGGAGTAATTAATTAATCATGGAGCTGGTCTTAGTGGTACTCACATAGTTCACATTGCTTTGTATTAATTTAGCCTGCTGGGTGAACATAATGGTTGTTAAACTTGAGTTAAACCAACAAAAGTTTAATTTGTGAATTATATTTTAGAATAAACTCATGCAAATGAGACTGGGCAGTTGTGCCTAATTAAAATCCAATTGATTTCAATTATTTTAAATAAGGCCAAACTTAGAATCACGCCAACTGGTGAGGGCAAGTGCTTGGAGAAGATCTTAGTAAAATAAACTGAGCAATGGCAAAACAAGTAATGTAAATAAAGTTTTGAAGTTTACATTTATGGAGACATAGTTCTAATAAAAGTACTCTTGGGGATGAACAGACTTCATAACCTGCACATCTATCATTCTTACCACCACCACCACTGCACATTTAGAACCCAGAGTTCCACCAAATGAAACCATGGCCAAAGAAACAATATGTGTATTCAGTGAAATGGCACTGAATGGAATTTCTAGACCTGGTTACTTTAACTTTAAGCAGTAAGATGACCACTATCATTTTTTTTAAAGTGCCACAAATTTGTTACTAAAAAGAATCTAAGACTTTTGCAGATGTATTTCAAACCATGGTGAAACAAACTCTATAATCTACAAGAAACTTGTTCCTTGAAATTAGTTCCAAATAACATTTGCAAAGTGGAGTCATTGTAATAGTGCTGTAATCTCTTGGACACACAAAACGTAGAGAAAGATCTAAAAGGATGGTGCCAACCAGAGTGTTAAACAATTCACCCCGTCCTTCTCTCCCAATTGCATAACCAGCTAGAAACTTCGATATATGTAATATAGGAAAGAGGGAGAAAATGTCAGAATTGGAGTTTCCAAAACAAAGGAATATGTTCCTTCTTTTAAAAAAGGGAATTGGTTTAAGAACCTAGGATAACCGCACCTATAGAAATATTGCTTAATCAAAGCATTGCTCAGCTTCTAGATTGGAATACATCCTGGTGAATATAAGACTTCTAACTCAGGAAGGACCAAGAGCAAAAGGCATGATGTAACCACAGTTAGGGTATAATAAACCGTAGAACTCATCAAGACTTGCTTCTGAGTAAATCCACATAAGATTAAGAGGTTTATGTAAATCTAGAACTATTTTACGCTCTTAGTAATCCAAAATTGAACCAGTTCTGCCTTTAATATAATTAAGAACCATATGTTGGTAATACAGACATACTAATATATGATCCTGACACAGAACAAAAAGTACTAATTGATATGAAAAATTAAATGTAGTTTCTCCAAAATACTGACAATCTAAGCAAAGGACAACCTCATAATGTTTTTCCTATACATATTTATTATAAACAGTACATTCACCCCAAGTAGCTTCAATCTCCCCCCCCCCCCTCTCCTTTGGAACACATGCTTAAAGACTGCTACTTAACCAAAAGCAAATTGACAATAATGTCACCATTGGAAAAACTGATGCATTTTGAATGTACTTGTCATTTTGCCTGAAAATCTTTTCTTTGCAGAAGATGTTGGGTCTCTGATAATGAGCCACTCCATTATCAGAGACCCAACATCTCCATTGCTGAACACCATGAGATTTTGTCTCGCATGGAGTTCACTGAATCAAAGGGGGCAACTGGAGCCCCCAAGACTTTTAATACCAAGCCTTCTGCTAGGATTGCCCACTCTGAGAGGCTGGTCATTCTCAGTGCTTAGGCTGGGAACTTTTCCCATCACCTTCAATTGCAATTTTGGTGTTGAAATTGCCCACAAAGCAAAGTAGCAGCCTCTGGCTGACTCTCACCCTGAAATAAATTCTGATTAGGATAAGATATTCTGAAATAGAGAGTCCAACAAGTTATCTAGAAAGCATAGAAATCAGGAATCCCGCCCTACTATCAAAATCCTTGAAGCAATCTTGCTACAACGCCACAGAAATATGTTCCATCAACCCAAACAATTCTACATTGCCACATATATCCTTGCTTGGGCAGCTGAGTATTTCCAGTTTCAGCAAATTGAAAAATGTTCAGGAATGCAAATATTTTAACCTATAACTGCTGGCCATAGTGGCTGTGGGAGCAAGTAGCATCTCGCCCCAAATTGATGGCCCCAATGGTAATAAATAGCATTGGCTCTGCAACAGAGCCGGTGGAGGCTGAAATGCAAAATCTGAAGATCACCAGTTGTTTGTAAGGAATCTCAAATCCAGCTCAACAAAATACTGGCATTTAATCTGGTATTCTGAGCATGTTTATTTTCAATTAGGTGCCATTGAGTGAATTTAGCAGGTGTGTTATAGGCTACAGCCTCGGGGTTACTCAAATTGGGTTACAGTGTGGTTCAGGTGGGAGGCAGACTACTATGATTTTTATTTAATACATAACTATAGCAATAACTAGTGGTGTGGAGGGAACGTATTGGAAAAAAAATGAGTAAGATACATTGAGCACATGTTTAAAAAGCAATGGAACATCTATTTTCAGCCAGGTTTCCTGTCTCAGAAAAAGAAATCATGCTATCTACATAAATTTGTCTATCTTCTCACTACTAGGAAAGTCACACCCTCAAGAAAACTTTTTCTCCATATGCTCTCCCTAGCTACAGATTCCTTTTATCTAGAATTCGGCGCTCAAAACACCAACACCGTTTAGAGTAAAGATTTCATCATAGCCCCAACCTGCTCAATCCCACTTTTCTTGCAGCAGAAGTGTGATAATAATTTGCTAGAAAAATATGCATGTTGTGCTCCAACTATTCTGGAGAACACCAACTTGGCAAGGCCTTTTTTGAGCTGGGAGCACACACAAGCAAATAGGATGGCTGTTTTAACCCGGGAACGCAGGAAAGAGCAACAAGCTTCCTGATCTTTGCTTGCTTGCTCAAAGTAACCAGGTGTAATCAGGTGAGTTTGAGGAGCGAATTCGTGGGTGGGGAACTTCACAGGCCCTCCCGCCGCGTTTCCCAAAGCAGCTTCGGGCCAGAAGAAAACCTGGAGTCGCGGCGTGGGAGAGAAAGGAGAGCATCTCTCCGGACCTTTTGGTCCCTCGCTGTTGCAGAGGAGAGAAAAATCTGCTGTTATCTCCCACGCATTTCCCCCTCTAGCCTGGATCGAAACGCTCCTCCCCGGTGCTATGGCCCTGACCCCCGGCCAAGCCTT
The DNA here is from genome assembly GCF_009769535.1 of Thamnophis elegans. Classification (NCBI taxonomy): domain Eukaryota; kingdom Metazoa; phylum Chordata; class Lepidosauria; order Squamata; family Natricidae; genus Thamnophis; species Thamnophis elegans. The sequence goes on from NC_045548.1 coordinate 7,774,012, forward strand.
GCCTGCTTTTCAATAACGGGGTGGGAAAGGGGAGAGGGGCTGAAATGGAGGTGGGAAGAGGAGCAGATGTTGATTCCCAGCAGTTGTCTAACCCGATTATCCTCTGGGCACGTTCGGTGTGCCGTCAGGTCTGAAAGAGGCAAAGAGGGCGCTAATCGGTTCTTCTCTGTTCCCAAAAACAGACAAGCTACGGCCGGTGCAGATCCAAGACCTGGGAACCCTCCCCAGCAAAAAAGCAACGCGCAATTGTAAAACTAAGTCTCCTTAACTCGCTTCCTTCCCTGACATTGGCCGACCTCAACAAAAGGATAGGAATAGCAGTCCGGCGCTTCTTGTTATAGGGAAGTTTGGTGGCGCTGGTTTTGCTTTTAGAAGAAAGATGTGGGTGTCTAGGCATTTTATAGGAAATAGGGAGGACTTCTTACTCACTGTAGAAAGGACAGCTTGCAAACCATGCCCTTCAAACCATTATCATTCTGGACTTGACTGACTTATTCCTTCATCAATGTTCTATTTATAATTACAGAGTAGAGATAGGATATGAACCGGGAACTTCTTGCAATCGATTTCGAATTCACTAAGTGGCTTTCAGTTAACTGTTATTCCAAAACTTTATCAATTTATGGTGAACTTTATTGACCTACCTTGCAAACTTGTTTCATGCATCACTGCCATAAGGTAGTTAAACTTTTTGCACACACGCACACACACACACACACACAATTACAACGACTACCAACTATTATAAAGTTATATTAGCAGTATTAGTCATATTGGTTTAAGTAACACCGAACATCATAGGATGAAATGGCACGGAGATCTAAGCAATTCACATTCTACTAAGTTAATGACAAATTTCTTACTATATCCTGGTTTGGACTATAATTGATCATTTAATAGAGATAGCAAGCAACTGAGTCTTTCTGGTTGAATGATGAACACCAAGGAGTTCAATGGCAAAACAGAAATTGAAAAAAGCAGTTGTAAATGCATTGCATGCTTAACTTTGTTAAACTACTGATTTCCCATTTTATTTCTGCTGCAAACCTTTTTAAAAAAAAATAAACATTCATTTGCTTATTTAGACTGCTGTCTTGCACCACAATAATCAATGTGCTTTGTTTTTTGTCTATGACTCAAAACTCCGCAGGCTCAACTGGAAGTAAATTTCCATCTACACCAGCACTTAATTTCTGATAAATCTACATAGGGCTGTACTCTTACATGCTAATTACATATCTTCAATTTATTGCCAGACATCAGTAGGGGTTTACTTTGGAGCAGGAAGCTAAAGGAAGGTGCTCAAGCTTTAAGCCATTTCCCCACTAGCAATTTAAGTATCATCTAAAGTCATTCAACCACCATTGTTGCCAAAAAAAACGGCAATGAGGGCAGGTTTTCTGTCACTTCAGAGATGGCTGGGTGATGCTCTGTGCACTCCACATGTATTGAATTACATTTCCCAAAATTCCTGCCACCGTGGCTTTGCGGGCTGAGCATTTTGGGAGATGTAATTCAAAACATCTTGTGGTACCAGGTAAGGAAAGGCTATATTCAAGACAATACTTAAGAGGAGAGTATGTTAAGATGATGTGCTTTGTTTTCTTTATTTGTAAAGTAAATAACATCCTAAACCTGGTTTTGACAGGAGTTTAATCAACAGTCTTGTCAACAAATCAGATATAACTAAACTAAATACCTTATTCTACAAGTATTTCAGAATTCCAGTCTTATTCTACAAACTTATCCCAAATAGTAACCTGAGGAGTAACTTTCACTAGTTTTAGAGAATTTAAATTCACCTTAAGCTATCTAAGACCACAGTTGTTTTAAACAAAATTCAGCAAAATTGCAATTTGCTGAGGGTATGCATTGTAAAGAAAACAAGCTACCCATTATAGAATTTAGAGAGAATCCAAGCAAACAAGCATGTCTTGATTGGATTATGCAGTTAAATTTAACACGGGCAATCAAAGAAAACTCCTTTATATTTAAAGGTTTGGATAAATGAATATTCCTAGCAAATAAAATGTATTCAATTAACTCAAAACCTCATGCACTTCTGAACTGAAGTGGAATCGACTGTAATTGATTTATTTGAAACCAGAGGTTAAGGACTGAATTAGCTAAGTACAACTGGGTATTTCAAGCCACTGACTTATCAAATGTCAAATCTCTTCTATTTTAAATATTATTTCAGCTGCAGGGCATTGCTGTCCTGATGGCTGTTCCACCAGTTAAATCTCAAATTATATTAATATTCGATTTTGGAGGTTGGGAGGAAGGAGGGGTAGATTATGATTTATTACAGAGGAGGGTGGTAACCATTCAATTTGAAGACACATTGTAGTACTTTTTAAAAAAAAATGCATAAATTAGCATAGCATGAAAAGACTGCAACTATAGCTCATTAACATTTAACCATTCATACTAATTTCTATTACGGTGTGTGTGTGTGTGTTAAGGTTAGCAGCTAAAAGCATGGCCTAGAATTTGAAAGGCTGCAACAGTGATTGATTACAACACTTAAAATACATCCCCCCTCCCTGAAAAATACTGTGAAAGTAATTACCATGATTTGGTAACTGCACTTTTGTCACAGCAGATGAGCCCCAAACTGTAATGAACCCATTATTATCTTCTGCAATAAGCACTTTAAAAAAAAAGGTCAAAATGAAATAGTGAGATGTATTCTCAATGTTTACAGCAGGTTCCTAAAGCAGAATAAACAAATCATTTCAATAATCATCAGACTTACTGTCTTGTTAACTAAGTTTCATTTTTCAAAAAAAGTAAAAAAAAAATGGGGTGTTAATAATAATTAACATATTTTAACTAAACTAATGATCAATCAATATTTTAACATATGAATCAAGCAATGCATAAATAAATATCATTTAAGGTTTAATGTTATTTTTACAACTCTAATTCTTAATTGTTTGCCATAAGTAACTATGCAATATTCATTAAATTTCTTTTGTGAAATTGTATTTTACTGCCAGATACATTATTCATATCTTTTAAATTATTAGGAAAGTTGTTAAGATTAAATATGTTTTACACATTCCCCAGTTACAGCTAAAAACTATTAGGCAGATTTTTTTTTTAAAAAAAGTAACAAGCATCTGTAAATCCAGATATGAATGACTGGTATTTAATAAGATTGTTTTTCATTTAAAAATGAGTATTTATGCATTGCGGGAGAAAGAGCAGCAGTGTGTGCATTGCTGTTTATGAATGCCATTGTGCCTGAGGTTAGGATCCCCCACACAATCTGAGTTGCAGCCAAGAAAAACAGCCCAGATAGACAATGCTTCACTTCACCTGCTACAATGCTGTGCATTTCATTTATGTCAAGGCTGCATGTACAGTTAGGGTTCATTCACCTCATTATTTGGTTACATCCGCTTTACAGTTAACCAATGTATCTGAGGCAAGAGGATGAATAAGCATTTTCAAAAAGATATGCAAACGATCCATTTTCAATGTCTATCTCACAGACATAACAGCACATTCATATGCCATCAGAGGAAGAATATTTCACTGTAAAACTGTGTTTTAAAAGCAGCAAACCAAATATTTTGGTTTTCTGTTATCTTCCCTAAGTAAAAAAGCAATCAGGAAAAAACAGAACTTCTTCATCTACTGGACTGGCTTCCTCTATCAACAATGAAATAGAAATACCAGATCTAAATTTCTCTTTGTTGAGAAAAGGTACCAATTAGTTAAGACTTTTCCACTCTGCTTTTGGGGTAGAAGCAGAAGTCCCTGCACTGTCTACTCAGGTATGCCATCAAACTGTTAACTTTTTGCAATACTTATCAAAAGACTAGACAAAATTGATCTGGATTGGTATCAATCATCACGTTGGAAATAAGTTTCACAATGTTTGCTCAAACACTTCAGCTTCAACACTCCCAATCAGCATTTTAAGCATGTATTTCAACAAAAATAACACTTTAATATCAACATTTCACTCTCTGAGTCTATTTCTACCAAAACACATTTGCATAAAGCCAATTTTGTACCATATGAACCCAAAGAAAATGAAATAATGAGTTAAAAGTGCAATTTTTCTAAGAGTGCATTTTGAGCCAATTTCTAATATAAAAAGTATGCTAGCATCTCTTCCAAATGAATATCCTAATCTTCTGGAACTAAAATCTATCCAATATGAAAATAAAATATTTCACACTTATCTAAAAGTTTGAGTTGTATTGCTTATCATTAAACATGTATTATTTCAAAATAAGATCTTCCTCATCCAAAATATTAGACAAGCTATTATCACATGATTAAATGTTTAGAGTAATATGACCTGCACATATTCATAAGATCAAACCTAAAATAGACCAACCTAAATCTGAAGTAATATGTCAGTCAACCAAGATGAGTGGGATTACTTATTTTCCCTAATATGAAAACGTATCCCATGCATTTACATAGACACAATTTTTTTTAAAAAAATGTGTTCTGTATGAACATTTGTATGTGAATATACATAATTCTCAGTCAGATATAATTCTCTTCCCCATCTTTTAAATGGCATTGAAAATTAAAAAGCAATTCATATTATGTCACACATTTAAAATGGGTAACCCTGATATATAGTTATGAAACAAGAACAAAACCTAAAGATCAAATAAATAAAATAAAACTTTATTTTTAAAAAATAAAATCACCTTTCAGTTAAAGGAAATTAAAATGCCATTTCTTCAACAGTACAATATTTTTTTAATCCAAAAGAATACATTTTGTTTTATTGTGTAATTTGTCTGAATACAGACTCAGTGGAATATCTAAATGATACCCTGCTCTGAACTCCAACTTGAAAGTAAGTTTTTATTATACTTGAGGGAAACAATGGGTTCAGCTGCTTATTGCAAAGAGCAATTGTCAAGGGAGAGTTAAACTCAATTACTGTAACCATACTGAATAAAAAATACTGCCAAGAACAAAAATACGCCTGGGTAAAGACAGCCACTGAATAAAAAAAATCGACATAAAGCGTATCAAATATTTATTTATCTGGGCAACAAAGGACTATGATACATTGACAGGCATGGAAACTACTGCCAGCACAACTCAATACAATACAACTGTAACTGCTTCCAATATGGCCGGTGGAAATAGAGGATACCAGGTGGTCCCCAATGTATGGAAGTTCTTTGAACCAAAAGGCAACTCAAAATGAAAAAGGGGAGAGGGAAGAGAAGATCCCCAGTTCTTTATCTGAATAGACAATATCAACTTATTGCTCTGATTATGCTTTCAATAGAAAGACCCTGGATATAAACTTTTTTAAAGCCACAGCATACAAAGAGTTGTTAAAAATTATCAACATGCAGAAAAAATGTTTTTGGAAGGGGAACCTAATTTATTTCAGTGGAAATGGTGGTCAGTCTGGGTTGGACGGTTGATTTATTTTCCTTTTATCAATGTGGAAATTAAGTATAATGTTAATAATATATTTGTAAAAATCCAAGTTGCTTCAATCGCTTAGCTGCTTTATTGTCGCCTTTTTATAACATGCTACAACAGGGCTGAAGTGATGAATCCCAGAAAATACCACCCCACCTCCCCC